>NC_053026.1:525190922-525490922 GCF_003073215.2 Triticum urartu
GAGGATTCACAGTCCTCAAGTGTAATAAGTCTTCAGATCACACAGACAAGAAAACTTAAGTGATGCCTAACACTCTTTGGCTCTGGGTGGTTAGGGCTTTATCCTCGCAAGGAATTCTCTCTCAAAGGCTTCGAGGTGGGTTGCTCTCAAATGACAAAAGCCGTACTCTAACTCTGAGCAGCCAACCATTTGTGGTTGTAGGGGGTGGGCTATTTATAGCCACTAGGCAACCCAACCTGATTTGTCCGAAATGACCCTGGGTCACTAAGGAACTGACACGTGTTCCAACGGTCAGATTTCAAACTCACACGGCAACTTTACTTGGGCTACAAGCAAAGCTGACTTGTCCGACTCTGGACAAGATTCGTTCTCATAGTCTTCACTCGAAGACATAGGTTTTGGTTAAGCATCACTTCAGTCATTCTGACTGGTTCACTTGGACCCCACTTAACAGTACGGTGGTTCCTATGACTCAACAAAAAAAACTACGAAAGATCTAAGTCTTCGAGCTCCATAGGCTTCATGCGATGTCTTCTCTTGTCATAGTCTTCAATGTGAATATCTTCATATACCACCTTTGACATCAATGTCTTCATACATTTTTAGGGGTCATCTCTGGTAGGAAAACCGAATCAATAAGGGACTTCTACCTGTGTTGTCCTGCAATTCTCACAAACACATTAGTCCCTCAACTAAGTTTGTCGTCAATACTCCAAAACCAACTAGGGGTGGCACTAGATGCACTTACAGGGTCCACCGGGTGGGGCCACCCATCCCGGAGGGCCCCATGGGCTGAAGTGGGGAGGGGAACCAGCCCATAGTGGGCTGGTGTGCCCCCCCCTTGGCCCCCCCTGCGCCTAGGGTTGGAAACCCTAGGGTGGGGGGCGCCTCCACTTGCCTTAGGGGGCACTCCACCCCCCTTGGCCGCCGCCCCCTTGGGAGATCCCATCTCTAGGGCCGGCGCCCCCCCCCAGGGGGCCTATATAAAGGAGGGGGGAGGGAGGGCAGCCGCACCCAAGCCTTGGCGCCTCCCTCTCCCCTGCTACACCTCCCCCTCTCGCAGAAGCTCGGCAAAGCCCTGCTGCGATCACTGCTGCATCCACCACCACACCGTCGTGCTGCTGGATCTTCATCAACCTCTCCTTCCCCCTTGCTGGATCAAGAAGGAGGAGACGTCATCCGCTCCGTACGTGTGTTGAACGCGGAGGTGCCGTCCGTTCGGCACTTGGTCATCGGTGATTTGGATCACGGCGAGTACGACTCCATCATCCCCGTTCTCTGAACGCTTCCGCTCGTGATCTACAAGGGTATGTAGATGCACTCCTCTCTCCCTTGTTGCTAGATGACTCCATAGATTGATCTTGGTGATGCGTAGAAAATTTTAAAATTCTGCTACGCTCCCCAACAAAGCCGCCTCACCAGACCGAAGTAGCTGCTAGGAAGGGGATCGCCAGGCCACATCCGGACTATAAGACCCTTCATGGCCTGTTCGGTCACCTTGTGAAGCTCGACCAGTTGCTTCAGCTGGTCGCTCAAGGGCATTGGGTGTCCGGTCCCAGTATACTGAGACCAGAACAACTTTTCCGTCGAGATCCCCTCCTCAGCTCGGTAAAACTCCCCGGCATCCAGTACATTGCGGGGAAGATCTGTGAACGCTCCTGGAGAGCTCCGAACTCGGGTAAGTAAAAGGAAAGTTTCCTTCACATGCTTGCTTTGTATAATGAATGCCTTACCCGCTGCTATCTTCTTCACCGCATCCATCTCCTGGAGGGCCTTGTGGGCTTCAGCCTTGGCGCTCCGTGTGCTTTCGAGCGCCTTCGCAAGCTCAGACTCTCGCGTCTTAGAGTCAAGCTCCAAGGACTCGTGTTTTTTGGCGAGAGCCTCGAGCTCTTGCTGCACCTTGCCTACCCGGGCTTCTTGCTTTTCCCGCTCAATGCGCTCCTTGGCCGCTTTGTCTTCGGCCTCGGACAGCGCCTTCTTCAGGGTCACCACCTTGGTTATGGCCCCTGACAAATTCATAATGATCCTATTACTTTACAACCGAATTTCTTTTTAATATATAGACAAGTATTGCTTACCTTTGCTCTCCTCGAGCTGCCTCTTGGTAAGGCCGAGCTCTTTCTCGGACCGCTCAAGGTCCTGCTTCAGTGCAGCGACCTCCGCAGTACGTGCGACAGCGGCCAGCAGTGAAGCCCGCACATGCACATAGACATATTCTTATTAGACTCCTGAGTCATTATTTGATCCTATATTCGGCCTTTCTTCGTGAACGCCAAACAGAGCATCAGGGGATACTGTCTATGCGGTAATTGTTGGGGAACGTAGTAATTTCAAAAAAAATCCTACGCACACGCAAGATCATGGTGATGCATAGCAACGAGGGAAGAGTGTGATCTATGTACCCTTGTAGACCGACAGCGGCAGCGTTAGCACAACGCGGTTGATGTAGTCGTACGTCTTCACGGCCCGACCGATCAAGCACCAAAACTACGGCACCTCCGAGTTTTAGCACACGTTCAGCTCGATGACGATCCCCGGACTCCGATCCAGCAAAGTGTCGGGGAAGAGTTCCGTCAGCACGACGGCGTGGTGACGATCTTGATGTTCTACCGTCGCAGGGCTTCGCCTAAGCACCGCTACAATATTATCGAGGATTATGGTGGAAGGGGGCACCGCACACGGCTAAGAATATGATCACGTGAATCAACTTGTGTGTCTAGGGGTGCCCCCTGCCCCCGTATATAAAGGATCAAGGGGAGGAGGCCGGCCGGCCCCTATGGCGCGCCAAGGAGGAGTCCTCCTCCTAGTAGGAGCCTCCTAGTAGGAGTAGGACTCCTACTAGGAGGGGGGAAGAAGTGGGGAGGAAGAAGGAAAGGGGGGCGCCGCCCCCCCCCCCCTCTCCTAGTCCAATTTGGACCAGGGGGGAGGAGGCGTGCGGCCCACCTTTGGCTGCCCCTCTCTCTCTCCACTAAGGCCCATATGGCCCATTACTTCTCCCGAGGGGGTTCCGGTAACCCTCCGGCTCTCCGGTTTTCTCTGAAATCACCCGGAACACTTCCGGTGTCCAAATATAGCCGTCCAATATATCAATCTTTATGTCTCGGCCATTTCGAGACTCCTCGTCATGTCCATGATCACATCCGGGACTCCGAACTAACTTCGGTACATCAAAACTCATAAACTCATAATATAACTGTCATCGAAACCTTAAGCGTGCGGACCCTACGGGTTCGAGAACAATGTAGACATGACCGAGACACGTCTCCGGTCAATAACCAATAGCGGAACCTGGATGCTCATATTGGCTCCTACATATTCTACGAAGATCTTTATCGGTCAGACCGCATAACAACATACGTTGTTCCCTTTGTCATCGGTATGTTACTTGCCCGAGATTCGATCGTCGGTATCTCAAATACCTAGTTCAATCTCGTTACCGGCAAGTCTCTTTACTCATTTCGTAATACATCATCTTGCAACTAACTCATTAGTTGTAATGCTTGCAAGGCTTATGTGATGTGCATTACCGAGAGGGCCCAGAGATACCTCTCCGACAATCGGAGTGACAAATCCTAATCTCGAAATACGCCAACCCAACATTCACCTTTGGAGACACCTGTAGAGCTCCTTTATAATCACCCAGTTACGTTGTGACATTTGGTAGCACACAAAGTGTTCCTTCGGTAAACGGGAGTTGCATAATCTCATAGTCATAGGAACATGTATAAGTCATGAAGAAAGCAATAGCAACATACTAAACGATCGGGTGCTAAGCTAATGGAATGGTTCATGTCAATCACATCATTCTCCTAATGATGTGATCCCATTAATCAAATGACACATGTCTATGGTTAGGAAACATAACCATCTTCGATTAACGAGCTAGTCAAGTAGAGGCATACTAGTGATGTTTGGTTTGTCTATGTATTCACACAAGTATTATGTTTCCGGATAATACAATTCTAGCATGAATAATAAAAATTTATCATGATATAAGGAAATAAAATAATAACATTACTATTGCCTCTAGGGCATATTTCCTTCAGTCTCCCACTTGCACTAGAGTCAATAATCTAGATTACACAGTAATGATTCTAACACCCATGGAGCTTTGGTGCTGATCATGTTTTGCTCGTGGAAGAGGCTTAGTCAACGGGTCTGCTACATTCAGATCCGTATGTATCTTGCAAATCTCTATGTCTCCCACCTGGACTAGATCCCGGATGGAATTGAAGTGTCTCTTGATGTGCTTGGTTCTCTTGTGAAATCTGGATTCCTTTGCCAAGGCAATTGCACCAGTATTGTCACAAAAGATTTTCATTGGACCCGATGCACTAGGTATGACACCTAGATCGAATATGAACTCCTTCATCCAGACTCCTTCGCTTGCTGCTTCCGAAGCAGCTATGTACTCCGCTTCACATGTAGATCCCGCCACAACGCTTTGTTTAGAACTGCACCAACTAACAGCTCCACCGTTTAATGTAAACACGTATCCGGTTTGCGATTTAGAATCGTCCGGATCAGTGTCAAAGCTTGCATCAACGTAACCATTTACGATGAGCTCTTTGTCACCTCCATATATGAGAAACATATCCTTAGTCCTTTTCAGGTATTTCAGGATGTTCTTGACCGCTGTCCAGTGATCCACTCCTGGATTACTTTGGTACCTCACTGCCAGACTTATAGCAAGACACACATCAGGTCTGGTACACAGCATTGCATACATGATAGAGCCTATGGCTGAAGCATAGGGAACATCTCTCATTTTCTCTCTATCTTTTGCATTGGTCGGACTTTGAGTCTTACTCAATTTCACACCTTGTAACACAGGCAAGAATCCTTTCTTTGCTTGATCCATTTTGAACTTTTTCAAAACTTTGTCAAGGTATGTGCTTTGTTAAAGTCCAATTAAGCGTCTCGATCTGTCTCTATAGATCTTGATGCCCAATATGTAGGCAGCTTCACCGAGGTCTTTCATTGAAAAACTTTTATTCAATTATTCTTTTATGCTATCCAGAAATTCTATATCATTTCCGATTAGTAATATGTCATCTACATATAATATCAGAAATTCTACAGAGCTCCCACTCACTTTCCTGTAAATACAGGCTTCTCCAAAAGTCTGTATAAAACCAAATGCTTTGATCACACTATCAAAGCGTTTATTCCAACTCCGAGAGGCTTGCACCAGTCCATAAATGGATCGCTGGAGCTTGCACACTTTGTTAGCTCCCTTTGGATCGACAAAACCTTCCGGCAGCATCATATACAACTCTTCTTGCAGAAATCCATTCAGGAATGCAGTTTTGACATCCATTTGCCAAATTTCATAATCATAAAATGCGGCAATTGTTAACATGATTCGGACAGACTTAAGCATCACTACGGGTGAGAAGGTCTCATCGTAGTCAATCCCTTGAACTTGCCGAAAACCTTTTGCGACAAGTCGAGCTTTGTAGACAGTAATATTACTGTCAGCGTCAGTCTTCTTCTTGAAGATCCATTTATTCTCAATTGCTTGCCAATCATTGGGCAAGTCAACCAAAGTCCATACTTTGTTCTCATACATGGATCCCATCTCAGATTTCATGGCTTCAAGCCATTTTGCGGAATCTGGGCTCACCATCGCTTCTTCATAGTTCGTAGGTTCATCATGATCTAGTAGCATGACTTCCAGAACAGCATTACCGTACCACTCTGGCGTGGATCTTACTCTGGTTGATCTACGAGGTTCAGTAGTATCTTGTTCTGAAGTTTCATGATCATTATCATTAGCTTCCTCACTAATTGGTGTAGGTGTCATAGAAACAGGTTTCTGTGATGTACTACTTTCCAATAAGGGAGCAGGTACAGTTACCTCATCAAGTTCTACTTTCCTCCCACTCACTTCTTTCGAGAGAAACTCCTTCTCCAGAAAGTTTCCGAATTTAGCAACAAAAGTCTTGCCTTCGGATCTGTGATAGAAGGTGTATCCAATAGTTTCCTTTGGATATCCTATGAAGACACATTTCTCCGATTTAGGTTCGAGCTTATCAGGTTGAAGCTTTTTCACATAAGCATCGCAGCCCCAAACAACTTTGGTTTCTTGCCAAACCACAGTTCATAAGGCGTCGTCTCAACGGATTTTGATGGTGCCCTATTTAACGTGAATGCGGCCGTCTCTAGAGCATATCCCAAAAACGATAGCGGTAAATCAGTAAGAGACATCATAGATCGCACCATATCTAGTAAAGTACGATTACGACGTTCGGACACACCATTACGCTGTGGTGTTCCGGGTGGCGTGAGTTGCGAAACTATTCCACATTGTTTCAAATGTACACCAAACTCGTAGCTCAAATATTCTCCTCCACGATCAGATCGTAGGAATTTTATTTTCTTGTTACGATGATTTTCAACTTCACTCTGAAATTCTTTGAACTTTTCAAACGTTTCAAACTTATGTTTCATTAAGTAGATATACCCATATCTACTTAAGTCATCTGTGAAGGTGATAAAATAACGATATCCGCCACGAGCCTCAACATTCATCGGACCACATACATCTGTATGTATGATTTCCAACAAATCTGTTGCTCTTTCCATAGTACCGGAGAACGGTGTTTTTGTCATCTTACCCATAAGGCACGGTTCGCAAGTACCAAGTGATTCATAATCAAGTGGTTCCAAAAGCCCATCAGTATGGAGTTTCTTCATGCGCTTTACACCGATATGACCCAAACGGCAGTGCCACAAATAAGTTGCACTATCATTATCAACTCTGCATCTTTTGGCTTCAACACTATGAATATGTGTGTCACTACTATCGAGATTTAATAAGAATAGACCACTCTTTAAGGGTGCATGACCATAAAAGATATTACTCATATAAATAGAACAACCATTATTCTCTGATTTAAATGAATAACCGTCTCACATCAAACAAGATCCAGATATAATGTTCATGCTTAACGCTGGCACCAAATAACAATTATTTAGGTCTAATACTAATCCCGAAGGTAGATGTAGAGGTAGCGTGCCGACTGTGATCACATCGACTTTGGAACCATTTCCCACGCGCATCGTCACCTCGTCCTTAGCCAATCTTCTCTTAATCTGTAGTCCCTATTTCGAGTTGCAAATATTAGCAACAGAACTAGTATCAAATACCCAGGTGCTACTGCGAGCATTAGTAAGGTACACATCAATAACATGTATATCACATATACCTTTGTTCACCTTGCCATCCTTCTTATCCGCCAAATACTTGGGGCAGTTTCGCTTCCAGTGACCAGTCTGCTTGCAGTAGAAGCACTCTGTTTCAGGCTTAGGTCCAGGTTTGGGTTTCTTCTCTTGAGGTGCAACTTGCTTGCTGTTCTTTTTGAAGTTCCCCTTCTTCTTCCCTTTGCCCTTTTTCTTGAAACTAGTGGTCTTGTTGACCATCAACACTTGATGCTCCTTCTTGATTTCTACCTCCGCAGCTTTCAGCATTGCGAAGAGCTCGGGAATAGTCTTATTCATCCCTTGCATATTATAGTTCATCACGAAGCTCTTGTAGCTTGGTGGTAGTGATTGGAGAATTCTATCAATGACGCAATCATCTGGAAGATTAACTCCCAATTGAATCAAGTGATTATTATACCCAGACATTTTGAGTATATGTTCACTGACAGAATTGTTCTCCTCCATCTTGCAGCTATAGAACTTATTGGAGACTTCATATCTCTCAATCCGGGCATTTGCTTGAAATATTAACTTCAACTCCTGGAACATCTCATATGCTCCATGACGTTCAAAACGTCGTTGAAGTCCCGATTCTAAGCCGTAAAGCATGGCACACTGAACTATCGAGTAGTCATCAGCTTTGCTCTGCCAGACGTTCATAACATCTGGTGTTGCTCCAGCAGCAGGCCTCGCACCCAGCGGTGCTTCCAGGACGTAATTCTTCTGTGCAGCAATGAGGATAATCCTCAAGTTACGGACCCAGTCCGTGTAATTGCTACCATCATCTTTCAACTTTGCTTTCTCAAGGAACGCATTAAAATTCAACTGAACAACAGCACGGGCCATCTATCTACAATCGAACATAAACAAGCAAGATACTATTAGGTACTAAGTTCATGATAAATTTAGGTTCAATTAATCATATTACTAAAGAACTCCCATTTAGATAGACATCCCTCTAATCCTCTAAGTGATTACGTGATCCAAATCAACTAAACCATGTCCGATCATCACGTGAGATGGAGCAGTTTCATTGGTGGACATCGCTATGTTGATCATATCTACTATATGATTCACGCTCGACCTTTCGGTCTCTGTGTTCCGAGGCCATATCTGTATATGCTTGGCTCGTCAAGTATAACCTGAGTATTCTGCGTGTGCAACTGTTTTGCACCCGTTGTATTTGAACGTAGAGCCTATCACACCCGATCATCACGTGGTGTCTCAGCACGAAGAACTTTCGCAACGGTGCATACTCAGGGAGAACACTTCTTGATAATTAGTGAGAGATCATCTTAAAATGCTACCGTCAATCAAAGCAAGATAAGATGCATAAAAGATAAACATCACATGCAATCAATATAAGTGATATGATATGGCCATCATCATCTTGTGCTTGTGATCTCCATCTTCGAAGCACCGTCGTGATCACCATCGTCACCGGCGCGACACCTTGATCACCATCGTAGCATCGTTGTCGTCTCGCCAATCTTATGCTTCCACGACTATCGCTACCGTTTAGTGATAAAGTAAAGCATTACAGCGCAATTGCAATGCATACAATAAAGCGACAACCATATGGCTCCTGCCAGTTGCCGATAACTTGGTTACAAAACATGATCATCTCATACAATAAAATTCAGCATCATGTCTTGACCATATCACATCACAACATGCCCTGCAAAAACAAGTTAGACGTCCTCTACTTTGTTGTTGCAAGTTTTACGTGGCTGCTACGGGCTTAAGCAAGAACCAATCTTACCTAGATTTTTTTTGAAACTATGATGATTTTTATAGCAAATTCGGAAACTATACACCCTAATGGAGAAAAATCAAAAGTATCACCCCGTCGGCCTCTTGTTGGCCGAAAAGGGACTTTTCGGCCTCCTGTTGGCCGAAGAGGGACTTTTCGGCCAACAGTTGGCCAAAGAGTCCCTCTTCGGCCAACACCTGCTCTACTTTTTTAGAAAATTCATATAAAATAGGATTTTTAGTATTTTAATTTGATTCTTTTTGCATTAGATTAGAAATTTTATGTATTTTTTGTAGATATCAAGTTTGACTAGATTTGGAAGTTTGAATTTGAATTTTCATGAATTTTCTCAAATCACTAGATTGCCTATAATTTGAGCTAGGAGTATTCATTTTAGATGATTCTTTTTGCTACTGGTTCTTTGTGACTTTTTTTATCAGTAGTAATTAATTGGTGAATTTTAGGATTATTTAAAATTAGGTTTTTACGTCATTCTCTCCCTCCATTTTCTCCCGCCATTTTATTTCCCGCCATTCTCTCCCTCCATTTTGTTTCCCGCCATTCTCTCCCGCCATCTTCTTTCCCGCCATCTTCTTTCTCGCCATCTTCACTTCTCAACTTATAAAACGAGCCTCATGGTGTCCACGATCGTAGATAACATCGTCTGACACGGTCTGTGTCTCCTGCATCGGTGCTGCTGGTGGAGTGTGAAACACTGTCTGAGAGAAGTCATAAGTGTTTGCAGCTTCGTCATCATCATCGAAGAGTGTTTCACACTTATGACTTCTCTCACACAGTGTTTCACACTCCACATGAACACATCATCGTCATCCTCCGTCGATGCACACTCCTTAGCGTGGCGGGAGAGAATGGCGGGAAATAAAATGGCGGCAAATAAAATGGAGGGAAAAAGATTGTGGGAAAGTATTTGTTTTCATGTATAAAACGGCAATGGTTGTACAGGATTTACAAGGCACTTTTAAATATAAACTCCTATGAAGCTCAAAACAAGTTTTCTAGTAGGATAAAAGAAATAAAATACAAAAAAATACTACAAAAAAATAGCTACTAATAACTAAACAAAAACAAAAAGAATATGTCAAAAAACTAAAGAAAAAAATTTAAAGCAATTAAAATTAAAAGAAATAGCATAAAACCTTACAAACACTAAAACAGAACTGTTTTCATAAAAACCTAATTTTAAATAATTATAAAATTCGCCAATTAATTACTACTGATAAACAAATTCACAAAGAACCAGTAGCAAAAAGAATCATCTTAAAAAATACTCCTAACTCAAATTATAGGCAATCTAGTTATTTGAGCAAATTCATGAAAAAAATAAATTCAAACTTTCAAATCTAGTCAAACTTGATATCTACACAAACTTTATAAAATTTCTAATCTAATGCAAAAAGAATCTAATTAAAATACTAAAAATCCTATTTGATATGAATTTTTTTAAACAGTAGAGCAGGTGTTGGCCGAAGAGGGACTCTTTGGCCAACTGTTGGCCGAAAAGTACTTTTTGGCCAACGCTTGGCCGAAAAGTCCTTTTTGGCCAACGGTTGGCCGAAAAGTCCCTCTTCGGCCAACAGGAGGCCAAAGAGTCCCTTTTCGGCCAACAGGAGGCCGACGGGGTGATACTTTTGATTTTTCTCCATTAGGGTGTATAGTTTCCGAATTTGCTATAAAAATCATCATAGTTTCAGAAAAAAATCTCTTACCTACGCATCAAAACCACAACAATAGTTTGTCAAGTTGGTGCTGTTTTAACCTTCGCAAGGACCTGGCGTAGCCACACTCGGTTCAACTAAAGTTGGAGAAACTGTCACCCGCTAGCCACCTTTGTGCAAAGCACGTCGGGAGAACCGGTCTCGCGTAAGCGTATGCGTAATGTCCGTCCGGGCCGCTTCGTCCAACAATACTGCTGAACCAAAGTATGACATGCTGGTAAGCAGTATGACTTATATCGCCCACAACTTACTTGTGTTCTACTCGTGCATATAACATCAACACATAAAACCTAGGCTCGGATGCCACTGTTGGGGAACGTAGTAATTTCAAAAAATTTCCTACGCACACGCAAGATCATGGTGATGCATAGCAACGAGGGAAGAGTGTCATCTACGTACCCGTGTAGACCGACAGCGGAAGCGTTAGCACAACGCGGTTGATGTAGTCGTACGTCTTCACGGCCCAGCCGATCAAGCACCGAAACTACGGCACCTCCGAGTTTTAGCACACGTTCAGCTCGATGACGATCCCCGGACTCCGATCCAGCAAAGTGTCGGGGAAGAGTTCCGTCAGCACGACGGTGTGGTGATGATCTTGATGTTCTACCGTCGCAGGGCTTCGCCTAAGCACCGCTACAATATTATCAAGGATTATGGTGGAAGGGGGCACCGCACACGGCTAAGAATATGATCACGTGGATCAACTTGTGTGTCTAGGGGTGCCCCCTGCCCCCGTATATAAAGGATCAAGGGGAGGAGGCCGGCTGGCCCCTATGGCGCACCAAGGAGGAGTCCTCCTCCTAGTAGGAGAGGGAGGAAGAAGTGGGGACTCCTACTAGGAGGGGAAAAGAAGTGGGGAGGAAGAAGGAAAGGGGGGCGCCGCCCCCCCCTCTCCTAGTCCAATTCGGACCAGGGGGAGGAGGCGCGCGGCCCACCTTTGGCTGCCCCTCTCTCTCTCCACTAAGGCCCATATGGCCCATTACTTCTCCCGGGGGGGTTCCGGTAACCCTCCGGCTCTCCGGTTTTCTCCGAAATCACCCGAAACACTTCCGGTGTCCGAATATAGCCGTCCAATATATCAATCTTTATGTCTCGACCATTTCGAGACTCCTCGTCATGTCCGTGATCACATCCGGGACTCCGAACTAACTTCGGTACATCAAAACTCATAAACTCATAATATAACTGTCATCGAAACCTTAAGCGTGCGGACCCTACGGGTTCGAGAACAATGTAGACATGACCGAGACACATCTCCGGTCAATAACCAATAGCGGAATCTGGATGCTCATATTGGCTCCTACATATTCTACGAAGATCTTTATCGGTCAGACCGCATAACAACATACGTTGTTCCCTTTGTCATCGGTATGTTACTTGCCCGAGATTTGATCGTTGGTATCTCAAATACCTAGTTCAATCTCGTTACCGGCAAGTCTCTTTACTCGTTTCGTAATACATCATCTTGCAACTAACTCATTAGTTGTAATGCTTGCAAGGCTTATGTGATGTGCATTATCGAGAGGGCCCAGAGATACCTTTCCGACAATCGGAGTGACAAATCCTAATCTCGAAATACGCCAACCCAACATTCACCTTTGGAGACACCTATAGAGCTCCTTTATAATCACCCAGTTACGTTGTGACGTTTGGTAGCACACAAAGTGTTCCTCCGATAAACGGGAGTTGCATAATCTCATAGTCATAGGAACATGTATAAGTCATGAAGAAAGCAATAGCAACATACTAAATGATCGGGTGCTAAGCTAATGGAATGGGTCATGTCAATCACATCATTCTCCTAATGATGTGATCCCATTAATCAAATGACAACACATGTCTATGGTTAGGAAACATAACCATCTTCGATTAACGAGCTAGTCAAGTAGAGGCATACTAGTGACGCTTGGTTTGTCTATGTATTCACACAAGTATTATGTTTCCGGATAATACAATTCTAGCATGAATAATAAACATTTATCATGATATAAGGAAATAAAATAATAACATTATTATTGCCTATAGGGCATATTTCCTTCAGTAATATTTTCCTATATTTTGATTGCTTACCTCAAAGCCTGTTAGGAGGCTGGCGCAAGCTTCAGTCAGTCCGTTTTTGGCGGACTGAACTTTCTCGATCACCGCACTCATGATAGTGTGGTGCTCTTTGTCGATGGAAGCGCTGTGAAGTGCTTCCAGCAAGTTGTCTGGTGCCTCTGGATGGACAGAGGCCACCGGCACCGGCGGCTCGCCCCTCTTAACGGGGGATTGCCTGCTGGAGTCCGGAACCACTGATGGTTCCGGCGCAGTGTTCGGCTGGGGGCTGAACTTGGAGCCCGTGGGAGTCTTGCTCCCTTTGCGCCCAGGGTCCGGAAGGTCGCTTCGAGGCGCCCCCAGGACTACCTCCCCTCGGCTCGGTGCCTTTTTAGACAACACCTCGACGTTGTCCGTAGGGTAAGGGGTGGAGGCAGTCGGAAGTGAATCGCTATTCATATCCGACGAGTCCAAAGAACCGTCCGACGAAGATACGTCAAGACGGGCTCGGGACGGACTGCATAATCATATTCGGTGTAAGGAGAAGCAGTGCAATAAAACATACCATGAATTACTATGGTATCCGGATACTTACGACTTCGCCAGGGGCTTCTGCCTGGGTAGCCACTCGTCGCCGCTGTAGGCGGCCGTCGTGGAGCAGTCCGGAAGGAGGGTACTTCCCTTCTTGGACCCTTTGGCCTCCCCGGTTGGGGCGGCCTTCCTTTTCTTGTCTCCCCCAGCTGGGGGGGGGGGGGACTTTCCTCTTCCTCCTCCTCGTTTTCGTGGGAGGAGGGCACGTCGGAGTTATCGGACGATGAGTCTGATATAACCTTGCACCGGAGTCCCTTTCGGGTCCCCGTGGCCTTCTTCTTGGCCTTCTTTGCCGGCACCTCGTAAGGCGCCGGAACCAGCATCTCCTTTAGGAGAGCATCTGCAGGATCTTCAGGCAGGGGGCTGGGCAATTGATCTACTCTGCCGTCTCTACCCAGTCCTGTTAACGGCATGGAAGCTTAGATTCCGCACATGATTAAACTGGGGCAAATAAATATCATGTGAGATATAAAAACTTACCAGATTGGCATGGCGCTTTGCGCTGAGTCCGCAGTCCTCGGTAAGGGGAGGAGGTACCTCGGCGCCCTTGAACAACACCTTCCAGACGTCCTTGTGTGTCGTGTCGAAGAGCTCTCGCAGCGTCTGGTGCTTGGCCAGGTCGAACTCCCACAAATTGAATGCCCGTCGTTGACACGGGAGGATCCGGCGGAAGATCATGACCTGGACCACATTGACGAGCTTGATTTTCTTGCTCATCATGTTCTTGATGCAGGTCTGGAGTCCGGTCAGCTCTACCGGGGAACCCCAGGATAGGCCCTTCTCTTTCCAGGAGGTGAGCCACGTGGGGGTTCCGGATCGAAATTCAGGGGCCGCCACCCAGTTGGTGTCGCGCGGCTCGGTGATGTAGAACCACCCCGATTGCCATCCCTTTATGGTATCCACATAGGAGCCTTCGAGCCAGGTGACATTAGGTATTTTTCCCACCATGGCGCCTCTGCACTCCGCTTGCTGGCTGACTACCACCTTCGGTTTAACATTGAAGGTCTTCAGCCACAGGCCGAAGTGGGGCCTGATGCGGAGGAAGGCCTCGCACACGACGATAAACGCCGAGATGTTGAGGATGAAATTGGGGGCCAGATCATGAAAATCCAGCCCGTAGTAGAACATGAGCCCGCGGACAAACGGGTGAAGGGGAAATCCCAGTCCGCGGACAAAGTGGGTAAGGAAAACTACCCTCTCATGGGGTGCGGGCGTAGGGATGATCTGCCCCGCATCTGGTAGCCGGTGCGCGATGTCCGCGGCCAGATATCCGGCTTCCCGTAGCTTTGCGATGTGCTCCTCCGTGATGGAGGAGACCATCCACTTGCCTCCCGCTTCGTACATGCTTGGAGTGGTTTGAGAAGAAAGACGCGAATTTGGGCGCTGGAGCTTGAGTGCGTGAGAATGGATAAGCAAGGAGGAAGAAGGCGTGGGTAAAAAGGGTGAATCTTTGTCCCTTTATAAGGGTGGAAGAGGCGATACGCCTCCCCACTTACCTGGTAAAATCGCTTATTCCCCGAACGCCGTAATTGATGGCTCGGTTGGGTCACCCATACCCGTATTGATGAGAATCCCGTGATAAGGGGACACGACCTCTGCTTTGACAAGACGTGTCAAGAAAACCGCCTCACCATATGTGCAGTGCTGGTTGAGGAAAATGGTTCGAATAATGACTGGGCCGTAGTATGATGTCATGCTGTCAAGCGTGTCAGCAGATTAGATTTGTGGAAATATTATTATCTCTACGGTGGTATGTGGAACTTGTTTTGCAGAGCCGGACACTGTCCTTGTGTCCAAAATCTTCCATGGAGTATTCGGAGGAAGAACCCGCCTTGCAATGTCGAAGACAAATCTGCGCACCGGACTCATCGTCATTGAAGCCTGGTTCAGGGGCTACTGAGGGAGTCCTGGATTAGGGGGTCTCCGGACAGCCGGACTATATCCTTTGGCCGGACTGCTGGACTATGAAGATACAAGATTGAAGATTTCGTCCCGTGTCCGGATGGGACTTTCCTTGGCGTGGAAGGCAAGCTTGGCAATACGGATATGTGGATCTCCTCCCTTGTAACTGACTCTGTGTAACCCTAGCCCCCTCCAGTGTCTATATAAACCGGAGGGTTTAGTCCGTAGGACAACATACAATCAGACCATAGGCTAGCTTCTAGGGTTTAGCCTCTATGATCTCGTGGTAGATCAACTCTTGTAATACTCATATCATCAAGATCAATCAAGCAGGACGTAGGGTATTACCTCCATCAAGAGGGCCCGAACCTGGGTAAACATCGTGTCCCCTGCCTCCTGTTACCATCCGCCTTAGACGCACAGTTCGGGACCCCCTACCCGAGATCCGCCAGTTTTGACACCGACACCCACTTCCTATGCATAGGGATTTTGTGAGCAAACAACTTATGGGAACAAGAATCAACTAGCATAGGAAGGCAAAACAAGCATAACTTCAAAACTTTCAACACATAGAGAGGAAACTTGATATTAATGAGATATGTAAAAGCATTTGGTCCTCTCTCATAATAACTTTCAGTAGCATCATGAATGAATTCAAGAATATAACTATCACATAAAGCATTCTTTTCATGATCCACAAGCATAGAAATTTTTTACTCTCCACATAAGCAAATTTCTTCTCATCAATAGTAGTGGGAGCAAACTCAACAAAATAACTATCATGAGAGTGAAAATTAAAATCATGATGAAAAGTTTCATGGTTATCATTATTCTTTATAGCATACATGTCATCACCATAATCATCATAGATAGCAACCTTGTTCTCATAGTCAATTTAAGCCTCATCCAAAATGGTGGATTCATCATTAAATAAAGTCATGACCTCTCCATCCACTTTCATCATTATAATCATCATAAATAGGAGGCATGCTATCATCATAATAATTTATCTCATCAAAACTTGGGGGAGTAAAAATATCATCTTCATCAAACATAGCATCCCCAAGCTTGTAGCTCTGCATATCATTAACATCATGGATATTCAAAGAATTCATACTGACAACATTGCCATCATGCTCATCATTCATGCCAATCATTTTATTAAATTCTTCTTCTATCAATTGAGCACAATTTTCCCAACCATCATTTTCAAGAAAGATATTATAAAGATGATCAATAATATGATGCAACCTTAATTCCATTTTTTTGTAGTTCTCTTTTATAAACCAAACTAGTGATTAAACAAGAAACTAAAAGATTCGATTGCAAGATCTAAAGATATACCTTCATGCTCCCCGACAACGGCACTAGAAAAGAGATTGATGTCTACTATGCAACTTTGATCTTGTAGACTCATGTTGGGCCTCCAAGCATAGAGTTTTGTAGGATAGTAGCAATTTCCCCTCAAGTGGATGACCTAAAGTTTATCAATCTGTGGGAGGTGTAGGATGAAGATGGTCTCTCTCAAACAACCTTGCAACCAAATACAAGAAATCTCTTGTGTCCCCAACACACCCAATACAATGGCAAATTGTATAGGTGCACTAGTTTAGCGAAGAGATGGTGATAAACGTGTAATATTGATGGTAGAAATATATTTTTATAATCTGAATAAATAAAAACAGCAAGGTAGCATATAGTGAACGGGCACAAAAACGGTATTGAATGCTTGAAAATGAGGCCTAGGGTCCGTACTTTCACTAGTGCAATCTCTCAACAATGCTAATATAATTGGATCATATAACCATCCCTCAAAGTGCGATGAAGAATCACTCCAAAGTTCCTATCTAGCGGAGAACATAAGAATAAATTGTTTTTAGGGTACGAATTTTGGGGAACGCAGTAATTTCAAAAATTTCCTACGCACATGCAAGATCAAGGTGATGCATAGCAACGAGAGGGGAGAGTATTGCCTACGTACCCTCATAGACCGTAAGCGGAAGTATAATGACAACTCGGTTCATGTAGTCGTACGTCTTCACGATCGACCGATCCTAGTACCGAAAGTACGACACCTCCACAATCTGCACACGTTCGGCTCGGTGACATCCCACGAACTCACGATCCAGCAGAGTGTTGAGGGAGAGCTTCGTCAGCACGACGACGTGATGACGGTGATGATGCTGCTGCCGGAACAGGGCTTCACTACAAAAAAAATACACTTCCATGATGATACGTGTTTGTCACAGTAGGTCGCGTTTTTTGTCATGCATGTACATCCATGACGATTTTATGACAGAATCAAGATAGTCATACCTGTGTTGTCGTAGAAGTGTTCCATGACATTACCAAAATTATCATCACGGAAGTGTGCACTTCCATGACGATAAATCGCGCGTCACAGAAGTGCTTTCGTCAAGGGTGACCGACACGTGGCATCCACCGTAACGGAATGTCGTTAAGCTATCGGGTCGGGTTTTGGATCTGGTAACCCGTTAACAGCCCCGACCAATGGGGATTTTCCATGTGTAAAATCATCATTGGCTGGAGGAAACACGTGTCGGCTCATCGTTGGGACAGATGTCATCCACTCATTGGACAGAAGGCGCCTATGATACGTTGACACGTGGCACGACCCAACAGAGGCCCATTCCTGTGAAAAGGCTAGCCCATTTGACTTGGTCAAAAGGTGGCGGGCCGGCCCATGGAAAGCCTGTTAACGGCATGTTCGCATATAGCCCATTTACAGCCTGCTAACCCAAGGCCCGTTATGCCCTATCCGAATTAGGCCCAGTAGCGTCATCTGGGCCATCCAATATGATTCCAGCCCGTTTTCACTTCTGGCCCATGTATGGCCCATGATGTCTTTCGACCCATATGAGGCCCTATGTAACTCTTGGCCTATTAACGGCCCGTGGTGAAACTGGCCCGTAATGAACAGTGTATCACTTTACACCCATTTAACGGCCCTTGGTGAAACTGGTCCGTAATGAACAGTGTACCACTTTATACCCATTAACGGCCCGTTATTCCGTTGGGCCGTTTCCAGCCCATGTTATCTTTCGGCCTTCTCAAAGCCCATTTATTTTTGGGCTCATTTCCAGCATTCGTTTACTTACGGCCCGTTACTGTCATTTTCTGCTTGTGGGCCAAATTCAGCCCATGGTTACAGTCGGCCCGTTTGTGGTCCGTTAATACGTTGGGCCATTTTCATAGCGTCATCAAATACGGCCTATTAACGATGGCCCGTTTACGGCCATAATGCGGCCTGTTATTGGCCCATGTTTGGCCAATCGATCATACGTCCCGTATAAGGCCCATTGATGATACGGCCCGTAGAAGGCCCATTGATGATACGGCCCGTAGAAGGCCCATTGTTTCTACGGCCCGTAGAAGGCCTACTGTTTCTACGACCCGTAGAAGGCCCACTGTTTCTACGGCCCGTAGGAGGCCCAATGTCACTATAGTAAATATTAGCCCATGGTTATTGTGGCCTAGTTTTAAAAAATAGGTTATTGCAGCCACTAGCAAACCGCGGAAAAAGAACTGCACTGATTACAAGCAAACAAATAAACAAGACAACAAGGAAATAAATAAGCAAGCAACTTATGCTAGGCTATCAAGGCTATTACACATATTACATCCACTCGGCATCAAAGTTCGCCACCAGTGCAAATATAGGGAACAAAGTAGCATATAAACGCCGCAGCAAAACAAGTCCAGAACTGAAACCACTTCAGAAGAGTTCAAGAAACAATATCCTGGGTACCCATAATGCTGGCAAGATGCTTAGCAAGATTATTAACTTTATCTTGTTTGGCGCTTAAATCCTCCATCGCTTGTTGTTGCACAAGAAAGTATGCATCTGAATTCTGCAGGGACTTCCTCAGTCCTTCGGCTTCTTGCCGCAGCACAGCTGACTGATGCCTTTCAGCTTGTAGCTGAGACTGAAGAAGTCGAAGTGATTCAGGTAGCGAGCTCGAAGAGCTTGTGCCAGCGGTACTGGCCAGTAACTCGAACACTACATCAATGCAGAACTGTGGGGTTTTCTCACTGTCTACAAGATCATTTTTATCACCTTTCTTTGAGACCAACAGGGTTTTCTCACTATCTTGAACCTTATCTGCATTACTTTCTCTACCATTGCATAGTGGGGTGCTCTTCTCCAATATTCTGTTTGCATACTACAAGAGAAACAAGCAGACACATCACAGGTTTAGCTTGAGTATACGAAACTAATTTTGGTAAACCGGTTCAGTAGTAAGGTGGACAGGATAACAACATGAAACAAACATATATCTATGTACTATGGTCACTGTATTGTCCATATCATTCTAGTTTATGTTCCCTAATCAAGATAGAGACACAGTTCAACTCATATATTTTTAAGACATGGCAGCATAGACAGAATATAAGTGTGAGAAACTACACAGCATTGGCAGCACTTGTAATGTGCATCACATGAGAACATAACTGTTTATACAACTTAAACTGAAATCAACATAGAGCAAGAAGTTAGAACAGCAATCCAGTTAAAGAAATAGGTTTAAAACATACCTATTGCGCCATTGGAGTTTCAATTGGATCCTTCAAATTCAAAAGTAGTTGGTATGAGTAAATACAGTGATGCAACAGCAAAGGAGTATGGACCATAGCTACGGAATCTGACCTGAGAATAGTTGCTCTTCTACTCTAAACGTAGAGTTTGGGTTAGCTGTGGTGGTCTTCGTGCTTTAGGCATTGTATTAGCTTTACAAACTGCTCGTGTGGGGGTACTCTGTGGTGGACATGGTGCTTTGTCAACTATAAGTGGGTTACTATCCGCTGGGGTTGCGGTTAGATGGGTTGTAGCTGGTTCTCTGCCCAACGGTGTAAGTGTGCAATCTGGAAGAGTCTCGATTATGTGTGGTGGGGCTAGTTTGTGGGCCAGTACAACCATGATTCTATCTGCATCGACGGGTAGCACTGTCTTTTGTGAAGAACGGGTTTTTGCTCCCTTACATACTGCCATCACCCCCTCCAATTCAAATGGCTGATAAACAAGAAAAGAAATTGAACGTACAGACATTGTATGACAGACAGATGTGGTAATTCACATATATGTTGTCTAACCAAACATGACAGCATGACACAGTTTCACATATATGATGCCTAACTAAACAGGATAGCGTGACACAGTTTCAGATATATGATGGATGACTTAACAGGATATAATGGCATAATTCAACATATGATGAGTACCTAAACAGGATGACATGACACAACTATATGATGTCTTTCTAAAATAGGTTGGCATGAAATAATTCACATACATGTTGTCTAAGTATACAGGATGGCATGATATAATTGACATAATTGATTCATATACTAAGCAGCTGGCACTCGCATGTATGATCTCTAAACTAAGCAGATAGAATTCAATATTGTGCATATGATGTCTAAACTAAGCAATGCAAGACACCATATGCATCATATGAGAAATATAAACATTGCAACTCAGAGCATACACCTCAGGTGGGATATAGGACTGGTCATCTGTCTCTGAATCCTCCTCTGAGGAGCTCCCTGTAACCATCGAGATATATGCTTCAACAGGTACCATTGCCTGCTCTGAAGACCTTGTTTTCACTCCAGATTTTTCCATAACTGGCTCAAATGGCTGATACACATGAAGAGTAGTTCAATATACACAGATTGTCGACAAATGGAATACGTAATGAAAAAAAAGATGGCATGAGATAATTCACATATATAATGCCTGGCTCCATGGCGGTGCATAATTCACATATATGATAACTGGCTGAAAAACATGGCATTGCATAATTCACATATCTGATATAGAAAGCAAACAGGAGGCATTCACACAAAGCATGTCTAATCTAAGCAGATGGCATGGCAATGCAAGACACCATATGCATGATATGAGCAATATAACCCAGCCAAGTTAGAGCATGCACCTGGGGGGATACGACTAGTCATCTCTCTCTGAATCCTCCTCTAAGGAGCTATCTATAACCAGCAAGAAATCTGCATCGACAGGTAGCACTGACTGCTCAGAAGACCTTGTTTTCACTCCAGATTTTCCCATGACCGACTCAAATGGCTGATGCACAGGAAGAGTAGATGAATGTATAAACATTGTTGACAAATGGAATACATTATGGAAAAAATATGGCACGATACAATTCACATATACGATGACTGGCTAAACAGGATGGCATTGCATGATTCACATATATGATGCTTGGCTAAAGAAGATGGCATTGCATAATTCCCATATACTCCCTACATTCCTAAATATTTGTCTTTTTAGAGATTTCAAATGGACTACCACTTACAGATGTATATAGACACATTTTAGAGTGTACATTCACTCATTTTGTTCCGTATGTAGTCACTTGTTGAAATCTCTAAAAAGGCAAATATTTAGGAATGGTGGGAGTATGATATAGAAACCAAACAGGTGGCATTCACACAAAGCAAATCTAAACTAAGCTGATGACATATAAGATGTATAATGTAAGCAATGCAAGGCGCCATATGCATGATATGACCAACATCAACATGCCGGTTTAAAAAGGAGATTCAGAAGGAGCCGACACGCCTGTTTACCACCTGAGGTGTTTGCTCTAACCTGGCATCATGTTGCCCACCCAACATGAACCACATAGAAGACCCAGATGAACCAGATAGTAGACAGATACTATTCGTTGCTGGCTCGATATGAGACCCATGGGCAATTCAAAACTCAAGATTAAACGATAAAGTAGCAAGTAATAATAACCGATGTATAACGTAAGCAAACACAAAAGACTGCGACCTCTCTTCCGGAACTGTGTAGTCCTCGGGTTCATCTGCTCAGTCGATGATGGTAATGCAGTTGGTGTGGCTGCCGGCAGCGGGGAAGATGATCTGAGGCGGTGAAAGGAAGTCTGCAGGGGGGATCTCTGCTGCAGTGAACGCTTCTGTCGATGGTGCACCTCAGGTGGGGTGGATGACGGCATGGCAGGAGCAGGACATAACACACAGAGTTTTCTTTGACGCCTATCTAAAAGTGAAGTAAATCTGTAAGGGCTCCTTAGAATTGGAGGATTCTATAAACGCAGGGACAGGAAAAACACATGAATATGATAGGAATGCACGTGCAAAACAGAGCATTTGGAAACATACGATTTCAGTCAACCTGGGTGTTTGGCTCACATGAATTGGAAGAACAGAGGAATGGAGAAACAAAGTGATGCGACGAGTGTACAACCTCTTTGGCATAGCCTTGTGGACCTCAGCATCATTGGGTTGGACATGGAGGATGGTGATGATGCTGGTGTGACTGTCAGAGGCGGGGAAGAAGATCCGAGGCCTTTGGAAACGGCGCCGAGGGTACTGCTCCGCTGTGATGGACGGTTCTGTCATTGGAGCAGCTCCGCTAAGGTGTACGGCGACGAGGCTGAAGCATGACAAGACAGACAACGTTAATCTGAAGTGGGACCCTAATATCATCTGCAATAGATGATGTAAAATACATCACCAAAAAGTGCTAGATGTAAAACGCATCAGCCGCGCCACGGCTGCTCCGACAGATGTTGTAAGTACTGTTCACTCTGAACTTAACTGAAGAAAATGAACTTCACAGTCGAAACTGAATTTTACTATCGAAACTGATTGAACTAGTAACAGAGCATTGCAATAGATGTTTAGGGCGTTCAAGCACTAGTAGCAGAGAAGCAGTGATCCAAATCAGCAGACGCTCGAGCAGGGAATGCACTAGCAGAGAGCAAGTCGTGCAGTAGCACCACGAGCGAGTGCTAAAGCAGCAACTCCTGTAGCTGCCGGAGGTCGTGCAGCAGCAGTAGCGCAAGCGAGAGCAAGAGCAGAGTAGCAGCACGAACGAAAGCAGGAGCAGTGCAGCAGCGCGACCGACAACAAGAACAGAGTCGCAGCGCGAGCGCGAGTCGGAGCAGCTGCAGCTAGTGCCGTTGTGGAAGTCGCTGCCGAGGAAGCAACGACATGGGGGAGAGACGCCATGGATGATGTGGCCGACGACGGCGCCGTCGATGGAGACACGCCATGTCTGCTCGGTATCGAGCACCGGCAGCCCCGTGAGATCGAATAAAAGATAAAATGCAGCGGTGAGTGCAGAACCTCCTTGGTGGCGCCGAGTTGGCCTCGGCTTCATCAGAGGAATTGGTGAGGGTGTTGCAGTTCCGATGGGGCAGGTCAAGACGGTGCTGTGGGGATTGAGGTGGCACGATAGACGAGGCGAACGTCGAGGCAGCTCCTTGGAGGTGGAGGATGGGGCAGCTGATCCGGCGGGACGACGAGATCGACAACGGATCCTCATCTGGTGCGGTGGATGAGGGACAGCGAGCTGTTGCAGTGGACGACGTAGTCAGGGAAGAGTCTCCGGCTGGGCGGCGGTCGGGAGGCCGACGGAGGAGCGTGGGGTTTCGTGGGTTTTGGCAGCCTCGGTGTACGAATGGGGGCAAAGGGGGAGGGGTGAGCCAAGCTTAGGGACGCGCTTGTCCGAAATGTAGGGTAAGTTACCAGCGTGCCCCCACCGGTTTTGACACCGCGACATGGAACTTCATTTCTGGTTGAGGGGTAGAAGGGGGATTTCGCGTGTCTGGGCTGCGGGAGCGATTTCAGATGAGGAGGGAGTTCTCGCGCGCGTCCAAATTTCGGGATAACAAGGCGCGTCGCGGGTTGAAGAAGCGAGAGTTTCAAAGCAGGTGAGACAAAAGATACTCGAGCTTGAAAATTTCAGGATAACAAGGTGCGGATTCCTTGTTCGGCAGAACAAACTTAACGTGTAAAAAAAACAATCCATACAAGACACAAGAGAGTCATGTCCCCTTTTACTATATTGCTATAGATGCCATTGAAAAAACGACAAGAAAAATGTAAAAAAATCGGGAGAACAAGATTACCCTGCACAGTACCAAATCGATTCGCACTTCCCTCAACAACAACAAAAAACAAATCAATTCCCACCAAAGAAAGAGTAATGTCCCTTTTTATATGATTACAGATGCCATGATCTCGAATTTCAATTTTTGAATCCACGTTATGTTGAATTCGAATATATTGTTAGGTGACCTTGCGGTTTATAATTGATGTAGTCGTACATTTTGATCTTCCATCATATATGAACATTTTACTCCACCATGTGAACATATATATTGTCGCCTACCATATGGACTAAATTTGAATCAATTTTCCTTACTTGAATACGATTGCTGTCAAGTTATACAATGATTTAAATATTATCTTGATAACATAAAACATACATATAGCAGTAATCATATTTCACTATGAACTACATGTACCATACGCTCTCCAATTCAAATATTTATATCCATTTTATGTTGAATTCAAATCATAGTACATTATTTGTCTAGGTAGCGAGATGTTTGGGATAATCTAAACCCTGTTTTCATACATATAATTTTTGGCTGAATTGGGACAAGTTTTGGTATAAGCCTCTTGCAAAACCGGAGATTCTCTCAACAAGCCTCGTGGTTCCGAGAGGGAACGTGTCACCTTTGTGTGCGAAACGATATACGCTGCCTCCCCCCTGATTTTATTTACAGAGGCAACATAGAACTATATGAGTGCCCTATTAAATTTTGGAATTATTTCGGGTTCATTTGGCCTTTTTATACATTAATTGAGTTTCTGGACTTTTAATGTGCATAATCTAAATATGAATTGCATGCACATGCTCCGGTGCACCAAAGTGGGTTGAAAAATCACATGTGTGTCCCTGGTTGAATTTCTAGGTCCCATGGAAGAAATGAGAATGAAATTCAAACATCTGAGTGTCATGACTCGGCTAAGAACATCAAGAAACTTTGATTTTAAATTCATGTAAATCAAACTCGCCTGGAAATCATGAAACTTGGCATGGTGTCATGTCATGGCACTAACATGTTGTGGTAAAAAATTGGGCCAATTTGGAAGCTCGTGGTTCTAAGAGGGAACGTGCCACCTTTGAGTGTGAAACGATATACGCTGCCCCCCCTTGAGTTTCTTAACAAAGGCAACATAGAACTACATTAGTGCCCTGTTAAATTTTGGAATTATTCTGGGTTCGTTTGTCATTTTTATACATTAATTGAGTTTCTGGTCATTTAATGTGCATAAGTCAAATTTGAACTACAAGCACATGCTCTCGTGCACCAAAGTTGGTTGAAAAATCACCTTTGTGTCCTCGGGTGAATTTCTAGGTCCCATGCAAGAAATGAGAATAAAATTAAAACATCTGGGCATCATGGCTCGGCCGAGAACATTGAGAAACTTGGTTTTAAAATTCTTGTAAATCCAAAACATGTCTGAAAATCATGAAACTTGGCATGGATGTCATGTCATGGTACTACCATGTTGTGGTAAAAAAATTGGCCGAATAGGAACAGATTTTGGTATAAGCTTTTGCAAACCGAAGCTTCTCTCAAGAAGGCTCATGGTTTTGAGAGGGAACGTGCCACCTTTGAGTGCGAAACGATATACATTGTCCCCCTTGAGCTTATTTGCAAAGGCAACATAGAACTACATGAGTGCCCTGTTAAATTTTGGAATTATTCCGGCTTCGTTTGGCCTTATTTACACATTAATTGAGTTTTTGGTCATTTAATGTGCACAATTCAAATTTGAACTACAAGCACATGCTCCCGTGCACCAAAGTTGGTTGAAAAATCAAATTTGTGTCCTCGGGTGAATTTCTACTCCCTCCTTCCATCTATATAGGTCCTAATGCGTTTTTCAAGGCTAACTTTGACCAAACATTAGAGCAATAATATATGACATGCAACTTACACAAAGCATACCTTCAATTTTGTATTTCAAAGGAGCTTCCAATAATATAATTTTCATAGTATACATCTCATGTGCTATTAATCTTGTCAATAGTCAAAGGTTGTCTTGAAAAAACACATTAGGCCCTATATAGATGGAAGGAGGGAGTAGGTCCCATGCAAAAAATGAGAATAAAATTCAAACATCTGGGCATCGTGGCTCAGTCGAGAACATTTAGAAACTTGGTTTTAAAATCATGAAACATGGCATGGTGTCATGTCATGGTAGTACCATGCCGTGGTAAAAAAATTGGTCGAATAGGAACAAATTTTGGTATAAGCTTCTTGCAAATCGGAGCTTCTCTCAACAAGGCTCGTGGTTCTGGGAGGGAACGTGTCACCTTTGTGTGCATAATTCAAATTTGAAATACAAGCACATGTTCCAGTGCACCAAAGTTGGTTGAAAAATCACATGTGTGTCCTCGGGTAAATTTCTAGGTTTCATGCAAGAAATGGGAATGAAATTCAAAATTCTGGGCGTTGTGGCTAGGTTGGAAACATTGAGAAACTTCGTTTTTTAATTCCTGTAAATCCAAAACACGCATGAAAATAATGAAACTTGGCTTGGTGCCATGACATGGCACCAACATGCTGTGGTAAATTTGCAGTCCGATTTGCAAAGGCGCACACATTAACAATCAACAAAGTCATTTTGGAACAAGTGCTGTCACATTACAATCGGAAACACAAGTATTATTGAAACCATGGGCGTTCTACTTACTAGTACCATTTACGTGTCGCCACGCGTCCCCATTTTTTATTAGCTAGGAGGCGTCGTGCAGGGTAGCTATTTGAGTACGAGAGGCGTGCGATCAGACCCCTGCACGTGCTTATCGGGAGGAGAGCCCTTTGACCTCCATCTGCCGTCCACCTCTCTCCCAAGGTCTCCATTAATGGCGCCCGAGCCTCTGTTTAATGGCGTGGCTATGTCTCACTCGACTGAGATTTAAGAGAGAAAAAAGAAAATCTGAAAGCACGGATCTTGATGTAAGATCCAACGGACCTATATAGCATCTACTGCGACTTATAGCAAGACTGATGAATATATAAGGACGATTAATATTTTTATCAAAGAAGGGCTTGCCCCTTCTGATTTTCATTACTGAAAACCACCACAATTCACAAGAAGTTCAGCACAACTCCAGCCTAACACGAAGGACTAAAAGCTACCAGATTGAAATCGCAACATCCCAAGAGACCAACAAAGGCCAAACATCCGCGCTAGAACCCAGCATTTCACAACCGACGACACAATCCACATCCTAACCCGATTATTACATCAAAAGAAACCAGGAAACTAGTCTCTGCGGTGAGCGGCGATGAGCTCTTTCATGTCCTCAAGACGCTGCTTGAGAACATCCACGGATTCCTCCACCAGCCTTTGGCGCTCATTGCGGAGCATGTCATTCTCGTCCATAAGTTTCTTCAACAAGGCACTGGTCCCCTCCTGCAAGTCTGCACTTCGGACGATCTTCTCCCTCAGCAGGTCGCGCTCGGCCCGGAACCTCTCATTGCCCTCCCTTAGTTGCCGGATGACGCCGGTACCCTGTTCAAACGAGGCTATCATGTCGTCCTGCAACCTCGCCGAGCCGGAGATCTGATCCATCTGGCTATGGACGATCGCATGCATGCGCCTGTAACAGTCGTCGCCTGCCCGCGAGAAATTTTCCCAGGCAGCCGCGGTGCGGCGGGACATCTCTGTTGCATTCGTGGCGCGGCAGGACATCTCTGCTGCTTCCGCGGCGCGGCCGGACCAGTCTGCTGCATCGACGATGCGGCGGGACCTCCGTGCTGCTTCAGCGGTGCGGCGGGACCTCTGTGCTGCTACTTCCGTGCGGCGGGACATGTCGGCTGCTCTCGCAGCGAGGCGGGACATCTCTCATGCTTCCGCTTCCATGCTCGCCTCTCCCTGGTGGCAATCTCTTGACCCAGAACTCACGCTGGCCATGGCAGACGCAAGGGAAGGATGCTGAATGACTTGTTTGTTTTTGTGGATGAGGAGTTGAGGAGGAATGTGCAGTCATCTTGGCATACTAGTATTTAGAACCGAGTACTAATACGCTCCTAACTGGTAAACCGTTTAGGTTGTGATCGGTGTGAACAGGTTTGCAATTCAATATAGCGTGGAGTAATTTGGAATGTGACGAGACGCAAGCTCAAAATCTATTAACGGTTCTAGTTTCGAAGTGCGGAACTATTCCCGGATGGAGTACTTCTTTTTCTACTCCCTCCTTTCCGGTTTTATAGGGCTTATCTCAAAATTTTAGTTTTTCCATTTTATAAGGCTCAATTTGGTTGTCCCCAACACATGTTCAGATTCCAAGGTGCATTAAATCATTCCATGCAAGTATTAAGAGAAAATTGACCAATGCATGTACTTCATGCATGCATTGCAATTAATGCATTAAACCTATCTCTCGGGACTTCTCGCACGCACCATCGTGCCATCCACAAAAACTTGTACTCTAAGTTTAGTAGTATGTTATACAGGAAGAGAAGAGGTGCACGCATGCACTTGTCCTCTCACACACGCGTTTGTTTTTTCTCGAAAAGGAGGATGATGACCCCCGGCCTCTGCATCTGGGAGTCACACACGCAAATTATTGAAATATATCGAGTGTAGTGCTTTGATGTGTCGCGTCAACTCGTACATCAACGAGAAGTTTGATTATCCTCTCCCTCGCAGACTTAACTGCACCTGCCTTTGGCTGTATGACAGGTTGGCCACACACCTATAGGGCCCACCTGTCATACACGCAAAGGCAGGAGCATCCCTCCCTCGCCCATGAGCGTGGTGGCTGGCAAGACTAGGAGAAGCTTTCACTACACGCTCTCCCTCCCGCACGCGGTGGACATGCAGCAGTTCAATCAGTGTCAGATGGCCAAAAGCGTACTGTAGTACTCCTCCAGTGCAGTAGTATTCCATCATTGTTTGACTTCCCGAAGAGGCGAAGAGCCAAGCGCAGCCCGGACGCTCGTGTGGCAGTTTCATGTGTATAGTAGTCTGGCCTGTAAGCTTAAAATCGTTGGGGTCGGCTCCATGCTATGTGGCCATCTCGAAGTTTTTTTAAAAAAAATAGTCTTCTATCCCTACCCGAAAACTGCCGCGCGTACTGCCCGGGAAAATCCCCGCCCTCAACTTTTAACTACGCGAAAATAGTTCGAGCTTGTTCGTTCTATATAAATACAGTACTTATTGTATGTTTATTCACCCGTGGGGTTGTTCAATGAATGGAGGGGCGGGGAGCACAAGTGAACAATATTGTAGTACTACTAGTAGTAAGTAGGAGTCGTACAGTAGTCACCTTAAATAGAGAGTTTCTTTCTTTAATGCCACGTACACAAATTGAAATGCTTGTTGTGGAGAGAAAAAAGATAATCACTCGACTATATATGGACGCAGGGGCCTGAGCGCTTGCTTTACTAGGGTTGCTCTCTTCATTCTCTCATCCTCTCTAGATATAAACAAGACAGCGGTAGCGACATTTTCTCTATGCTCACCGCTGGTCATAGATCCGGCCGGATCCCTTCGGCCAGTGTGTGTAGAGGACTCAAAGGTGCATCATTCACGCGGTCATCGCCGCCGAGGGAGGAAACCCACAGCTGTCGGAGGGGCCTGATCCTCTGCCCGTGCCGTTCTCTTCGACACATGGCTGGCTTGGGAGGTCCTCCGACCCTTCTTCCTCCCTGCCGTATTGTCCATAGATCCAACCTGCCGCCGCCGACATCCCGGCGACCCTCAGTATAAGTTCTTCGAAAGCGGCCTTGCTCTACTGCCCCAGCTCCCCATGTGTCTGCATGTGCATCTTTTTCTACTCCCATCAGCTCTTCCAAAGCCACCTAAATTTTTAGTATTATTAGAGGTAAAGCTACTTCATGCATTTGAATCTAGGGCTTTGTTCAAACAACGAAGAAAGGGGGGAAAGTTGTAGCATGAATCTAGGACTTGATTCAAAGAGGAAATAATATGGTGAAAGTAGTAGAGACCGGATACCCATCCGGTCTCTTGGTTGAAAAGGGAAATAATGGGAAAACGCGGTACAAACTGGATAAGGAACAGATCTATTATTGGTTGAAAAAAGGATAGAAAGTGGCGGCTGGTGGACAAGTCAACAGAGTATGTCCAGGATTAGATTTGCTGCCATCACATAGTAAAAGGTCTCCAGGATTAGATTTGCTGCCCTCACATAGTAAAAGGTCTCCAGGATTAGATTTGCTGCCCTCACATAGTAAAAGGTCTCCAGGATTAGATTTGCTGCCCTCACATAGTAAAAGGTCTCCAAGATTAGATTTGCTGCCCTCACATAGTACAATGGCACTCCTGCTGTTTTCCCCAGTATGATAAGTAAGTTGCTCCTTTACGCTGCTGAGTGTCCTGGTGTCCCCACGGTCCCATGCCCTTAAACCAACTCTTTAGCTGCTGTTGATTTACTGTGTCTGGTAAACAAGCAATGCCACTATTAAAGTAATCCCATATTTGAGGAATCTCATTGTTGATCGTAATGCTTCTGGTAACATGTTGCTGGCGTTTTAAAATTTCTACTATCCTTGCGTGATTGCCATGAACATAATTAAGATGCTTCTTTTCATTTTGTATATGTTTCATATATTCTTATTGACCAACAACTATTTACTTTCTATCTTTTTGTGCAAATAGGGATATCCATTTCACCTTGTTGCTATTGTGACCTTTTGGTGAACTGCACAAAACACTTTTTTTTGGAATGAGTGTGCAGTTCAACTAAAATGTCACGTGGGTAACATCTCTCAATTTTGGTGGAACTGCACAAAATGGTGATTGGAGTTTCCAAAATGTCCGTCAAGTTCTGCTGGTAATCTCGTGCAACATTTTATTAGCCTTTGCAAGATGGAGCCGTCACTGTCACCACAATGGCACTTTATTTTAGTGGAACTGCACAAAAGGATAAGAAAATTATAGTTGCACCTTACATGAGCCGGACATCCAACCTTAATGTTCCTCAATTTTAGTGCAACTACTAAAGAAGAACCTGCCAGCTCACAAGAGCAAGTACTTCTTGCTAGCTGAATGATGCAATCTTTGCTTCATTTCAGGTGAACTGCAGAAAAAGGCGCATGAATTGAATCATGGAACTCCAGGCAGACCTCATCCAAGTAGAGCTGGAGGTTGAGTTCAAGGAGGCCGCTATTAAAGCAAAATCATGCTCTCCTGTCTCCTTGTTTGTGCTGTGCAAACATGTTTTGCAAACAGGAATACTCAACTACAGATGTTGTGACGGTCAAGAGCATTCGCCAAGTTCTTCGATTGTGTGACATGGCTAGCCAAGATGGATTTAATCCCGATATTCACTTTATCAAAAGGCTCTAATGGGTTGGTTCTGAATCTTGCAAGCTGGGAATCAGTGAGATGTGTAGGCATCTTTGTTGTACTTATTATTTGGATCTTATTTGTTGGTTCTGAATCTTGCAAGCTGGGAATCAATGAGATGTGTAGGCATCTTTGTTGTACTTATTATTTGGATATTATTTGTTGGTTCTGAATCTTGTAAGCTGGGAAACACGGCATGATGATGCAGAGGACAACAACCATAACAAACAGTTCAAACTTGGTAGTATTATCTTTGTGAAAGTGCGACAAATGTGCTGATCGTGTGCGTCCTGAGAATAATAATTCTAATTGTGGTGCATGTTGATCCTGTGGCACTGATAGAACGAGCGAATGCATTGCTTCTTTTAAGTACAAATTTCTATTAAAGCTAATTAAATTTAAGTAAAGTGACCACTAACTCCTGTTATTACAGTACCAATACAGACCCGCTCGTGAACCAACGTGTGGCCGAGGGTGCATCTTCTGCCGGGCATGCAGCGGACAAGGGAGGGGTAGTAACTATTGTCGCCTGTACACACTCAGCTTACTATTGAATCCAGTTCCCCAAGAGCTGAAAAACAAACTGCGGCCGCCGCCTACACACTCGTTCACTCGAAGAGACTCCAATGGCGATCCGAGGGGTGAGCCTGCTGGATATGGACTTCAGCAAGGAGTCCCCCTTTGTGTTCGACATTTAGTCCTATGACTGCACCAAGTTGAATGTGATGTACACCAACGATACGGACTCGGTGAAGCTCTGCCTCGCCTCAGTCCTATGGCTGCACCAGGTTCTGGAGCATTCACCAGTTTCATCGGCAGCGCCGACTGCACCTTCGCTATGGTGGAGAGAAGGAAGAACGCGACGATTCGTCCATCTGGTGCAACAAGCTTGTCGACATCCAGAAGCAATACAAGATTATCAGCAACGGTCAGGAGAAGGACTCCGTGGTTGACCTCCCTGAGACCATCATTGACCCCTAATACGCCAACATGAAAGAAGACGACCTGAACACGTGGGACGTACCTCTGAATCTAGCCTACATAACCTACGCGACCAAGGACGCATACGCATGCTACGACATGTACAGGCAGATCTTGGACATGAGGGCGTGTCTGCTTCCCGTAACCGACGAGTACACGGACAGCCGCAGCGTCATGATCAAGCGTGCCAGGAAGGTCTAGATGTTGTACTTTATCTGTTTATAAGCACCTTTATCATCTGAGTGTTTCATGCATTAGCCTATGTGTCGTAATTATCTGTTTTGTCCGAAATATTTCTTTTAAGAACCCATTAACCTGATTTCTTTTTAGTGGCTATTTGCTTATGTATCTAAACTAGTTCACTTGTCCGTAAAAAAACCAGTTCACTCGGCTGCCGTGCTTTGAATCTCCTTCCTCCCAACATATTCCCCTCCTCAGGTGGACCCAGCAGGTCTCTGAATTTTCTCCCACTTTCTTTTTCGATGTAAACTGAGTTTTCTCCCAGTACTTTCCCCTAGAACCAACTCAACTGTCCCACGTCTAGCCTAAAAAATAATAATACCCCATGTACTATTAACTCATCAAATTAAAATGATATTTTATTTCGGAAGTTGAAAGTTCTTACAAAATAATAATAATAATTGTTTATATATAACTTGGCAAGTTAACTCCTAGTGATTGCGTACATAAGCTTGCAAAGATTTTACTGACGTGCAATCATGTGTTTATGTTTTTATAACATTTCTCCGTCTAGCCCAACATGATATTTTCACCCAGCCCAACAAGTCCGCGGATTTCGAGAAAAATGCAAATTGGATTTAAACGGGCTGCATAGATGCTACATCATTGTTTCACCCAGCCCACCAAATGGACTACAAAAACAAATGAACTGACAGCTCGGTCCACGGCCACAGCCTAGTTTTTTGTGATTTGCCAAGTAAGTCGCTTTGTTAGGCCTGTTGGGCTGCAAATCTTTCAAGACGAAGAGAGCTTTCATTCGGCTGGCCGAGAAAATGGCCCATCAGTAATGAGAAATGGGTTGCACATTTTTAAAACACATCAAACCGGCAATTAGTTTCAAATATTTTTTTCATTTTGAGATTTTAAATTACATTAATTTTTATGCGTGGAGAATTTGTTGGATTTTATATTGATATACATTTATTTTTAAAATCAGTTTGAATGCGAGTCGAAATTTCAGGATTAAAAACAGTTCGGACCGCACCGAAATATGCACAAATTCGTATAATTTTTTAACCGTGGCCACAATATGGGCTATAATGCTAACAAAAAGAATATGAGCTCCAAAAAAAACCTTAAGAATTAGCAAATGGGTTGTATGCTGTTTTCCACAGATTTGAGGCTTTCCTAAAAAAGGTTGACGCACAAGCAATGACTGTTGGATGTCCATCAAATGGCCGTCGTGCTTCTTCAATCTCTGCTCTTCCTGCTCCAGCCGCTCAAACAAGCGCCGGTGGGAGGACCGCCTACTCCCTCCTCCCCGCGGCCGGCTGTGCTGCCGCGCAGGCCTCACCGCCCCACCGTACTCCCATCGCTGGCCTAGCCATCCCTCTACTCACCCACACCTGCTGTTATTCTCCAGCGACGGCAGACGAACCAGTAAACCCTCGTACAGTCGTACTCCCCTCCGCATGGGAAACAACTGCCGAGTCTTCCCTGCCTCCGTGTCGTTCCCTTCCTAGGCCTCGCCGTCGTCCACCGCCCTGGTGCTCTCGGCGCGGCCTGGTCAACGTGGTCAACGACCGACATGCATCTGAAGTGGACTGTACATGGAGAGGCCGACAGCTGGGTCCACGGCCGCACGCAAGGAAATGCCTCCTTATTACGCGCAAAATAATGATTCCTCCACCTGAGACCCACCGAAAGGGCCTTTGTATTTCACGAAAAAAACGTTACCGCCGCTGACAGCTCAGACCCACCGGCTATATCTTCGCACGCAAGGAAGTGCCTCCTTATTACGCACAAAAAAAATGAATACTCCCCCTGTTAGCTGGGACCCAGTATAGTGGCAGGCTGACTTGTGGGCCTACTAAGTTGACGGGGATGGAGGGCTTTGTCAAGTTAGTCAATATATGCATGATTCTAGCTCCAATGACCGTACAATGTCCATCCAACGGTCGTAGTGCTTCTTCAACCTCTGGTCTTCTTGCTCCAGCCGCCCAAACCAGCGCTGGCCGTGCCTCGTGCTCCTACTTCCCGTGGCCGTATGCGATGCGGCGGAGGCCTCACCGCCCCCTACTACTCCCACCGCTGGCGAGTCCATCCCTCTACTCACCCACACCCCCTGTTATTCTGCGGCGACGGCAACCTCACACCGCAGCGAACCAGTGAACCCTCGTACTCCTCTACACGTGGGCATCCACTGCCACGTCTTCCCCGGCTCCGCGTCATCCCCTTCCTAGGCCTCGCCGTCGTCCACCGCCCTGGTGCTCTCGGCGCGGCATGGTCAACGTGGTCAAGGAACGGCTTCCATCAGACGTGGAATGTACGTGGAGAGGCTGACAGCTGGGTCCACGGCCGCAGCAAGGAAGTGCCTCCTTATTACGTGCAAAATAATTATTCCTCCACCTGACAGCGGGGACCCACCGGACGGGCCACCGTATTTCGTGAAAAAAACGTTTCCCCTGACTGCTAGGACCCACCAGCTACACTTTCGCACGCAAGGAAGTGCGTCCGGGCAAAAACAAAATGATTCTCCCCCCTGACTGTTGGGACCCACCAGCTACATCTTCGCACGCAAGGAAGTGCCTGATAGTCGGGACCCACCTGGTCGAAGCGTACGTAGCGTTGTCATTCTGGTCGCGAACGTGTACGTACATATATACTGGTCGATGTAGAGGCGCGCACGTGCCGTAGTATAGGCGTGCACGTGTCGTAGTAGAGGCGCGCACGTAGCATGTACATGTACGTACAGCGGCCAGGGTGCAAGAAAGAAAATACGGCCACGTACGTACATACGGGCAGGGTCTCGAATGCCTACTCGCGCATACGTACGGCCAAGGCTCATGTACATGGCTGGGTCGGAACGGAGAAACAGCGTCGTCGTCGTGTTCATGGGGAGGCAACATCGTCGTCGTGTTCATGGGGAGGCAACGGAATGCGTCGTGTTCATGGGGAGGCAACGGAATGCGCTGTGTTCATCGGGAGGCAACGGAGCGCGTGGGAGCCAACCGGCTAGGTCGGAACGGAATGCGTGGTCGTATTCATCGGGAGGGCTTGGACGGAACAGGCGATGGAAACGAGGCCTGAACGGGGTCCTATTGATCGGGAGGGGTCTGGCGTATTGCAAAACGGAGGAAACGGACCTCCTACGGTCGAAACGGGGGTCCTGTTGATCAGGAGGGGTGTGGCGTACCGCGAAACGGACCTCCTACGGTCGAAACGGGGGTCCTGTTGATCGGGAGGGGTGTGCCGTACCGCAAAACGGACGAAACGGACATCCTACGGTCGAAACGGGGGTCCTGTTCATCGGGAGGGGTGTGGTGTACCGTAAAACAGGACTCCACAGGATACTGTTCATCTCCACCGTCGACCTCCTCTAGCCTCCACGGGCTACCGTCGACCTCCTCCAGCCTCCACGGGCTCCTGTTCATCCAGCCTCCACCGCGCGCTACTCCACCGGCTACTGTTCAACCACCCCTCCACCGTCTACTGTTCATCCAGCCCTCCACACCATGGGGTCTTGTTCAACCACCCCTCCACGGGCACCCCTCCACCGTCTACTGTTCATCCAGCCCTCCACCACACCACGGGGTCTTGTTCATCCAGAGGCAACGCCACCGCTCACTGTTCATCCACCCCCCCCCCCCCCCCCCCCCCGCAATACTCACTATTCATCCTAGAGGCAGCATCGATCGGCTTCAGTTAGCAACAGTAGTGAAGGAATCGCTTGATCGGGTTCAGTTAACATCCATCGATCGATCGCTCGGGTTCAGTAACGCGTAGCCTGCAGTGCAATCGCTCGGGTTAAGTTAGAGCCCAACGGCTCGCTCGGGTTCAGTTAGAGCCAACGCCTTGCACACACGCGCGTACATGTACGAGAGAAACGCGCATCGCTCGGCCCCCGACCTCCCACCGTAACCGGGAACTCCCCGAAATCCCCCCCCCCTCGCTTCTACCACCGTTTTTTCCGTCATGGATGGCCCAAAGAATGTCATGCAGCTGCATCTCCGGCCCGCCTAGGATGAAAAGCCCATTTTTTGTCATGATTTTTTGTCATAGAAGTAGGAGCCCACCACATCTATGATGATACCGGGTTTTGTCACAATTACGTCATAGAAGTGTCATATGTATGATAGAAAAAAATTCGTTCGGCCCAAAATGTCACGGATGTGTCTTTTTTTGTAGTGCTTCACCTAAGCAACGCTACGATATGATCGAGGTGGATTATGGTGGAGGGGGGCACCGCACACGGCTAAGAGATCAACGATCAACTTGTGTGTCTATGGGGTGCCCCCTGGCCACGTATATAAAGGATGGAGGGAGGAGGAGGCCGACCCTCATAGAGCACGCCCAAAGTGTGGAGTCCTACTAGGACTTGCTACCTCTTTTAGCACTGCGTTGGTTTTCCCCGAAGAGGAAGGGATGGTGCAGCAAAGTAGCGTAAGTATTTCCCTCAGTTTTTGAGAACCAAGGTATCAATCCAGTAGGAGGCTACGCGTGAGTCCCTCGCACCTGCACAAAACAAATAAATCCTCGCAACCAACGCAAATAGGGGTTGTCAATCCCTATAGGGCCACTTACGAGAGTGAGCTCTGATAGATATGATAAGATAATATTTTTGGTATTTTTATGATAAAGATGCAAAGTAAAATAAAGGCAAAGTAAATAACTAAGTAGTAGGAGATTTATATGATAAAGATAGACCCGGGGGCCATAGGTTTCACTAGTGGCTTCTCTCGAGAGCATAAGTATTCTACGGTGGGTGAACAAATTACTGTTGAGCAATTGACAGAATTGAGCATAGTTATGAGAATATCTAGGTATGATCATGTATATAGGCATCACGTCCGAGACAAGTAGACCGACTCCTGCCTGCATCTACTACTATTACTCCACTCATTGACCGCTATCCAGCATGCATCTAGAGTATTAAGTTAAAAAGAGAGTAACGCCTTAAGCAAGATGACATGATGTAGAGGGATAGACTCATGCAATATGAAGAAAACCCCATCTTGTTATCCTCGATGGAAACAATACAATACGTGCCTTGCTGCCCTTACTGTCACCGGGAAAGGACACCGCAAGATTGAACCCAAAGCTAAGCACTTCTCCCATTGCAAGAAAGATTAATCTAGTAGGCCAAACCAAACTGATAATTCGAAGAGACTTGCAAAGATAACCAATCATACATAAAAGAATTCAGAGAAGATTCAAATATTATTCATAGATATACTTGATCATAAACACACCATTCATCGTTCTCAACAAACACACCGCAAAAAGAAGATTACATCAAATAGATCTCCACAAGAGAGGGGGAGAACATTGTATTGAGATCCAAAAAGAGAGAAGAAGCCATCTAGCTACTAACTATGGACCCGTAGGTCTGAGGTAAACTACTCACACTTCATCGGAGGGGCTATGGTGTTGATGTAGAAGCCCTCCGTGATCGATGCCCCCTCCGGCGGAGCTCAGGAACAGGCCCCAAGATGGGATCTCATGGATACAGAAAGTTACGGCGATGGAATTAGGGTTTTGGCTCATGTTCTGATCATTTGGGGGTACGTGGGTATATATAGGAGGAAGAAGTATGTCGGTGGAGCAATAGGGGGCCCATGAGGGTGGAGGGCGCGCCTGCGGGGGGGGGGGGGGGGGGGGGGGGGGGGGGGGGGGGGGGGGGGGGGGGGGGGGGGGGGGGGGGGGGGGGGGGTAGGCGCGCCCCCCTACCTCGTGGCCTCCTGTTACATGTCTTGACGTAGGGTCCAAGTCTCCTGAGTTGTATTCGATGAGAAAATCACTTTCCCGAAGGTTTCGTTCCGTTTGGACTCTGTTTGATATTCCTTTTGTTCGAAACCCTAAAACAGGCAAAAAACAGCAATTCTGGGCTGGGCCTTCGGTTAATAGGTTAGTCCCAAAAATAATATAAAAGTGGATAATAAAGCCCAATAATGTCCAAAACAGTAGATAATATAGCATGGAGCAGTCAAAATTATAGATACGTAGGAGACGTATCAAGCATCCCTAAGCTTAATTCCTGCTCGTCCTCGAGTAGGTAAATGATAAAAACAGAATTTTTGATGTGGAGTGCTACTTGGCATAATTTTAATGTAATTCTTCTTAATTGTGGTATGAATATTCAGATCTGAAAGATTCAAGACAAAAGTTCATATTGACATAAAAATGATAATACTTCAAGCATACTAACTAAGCAATTATGTCTTCTCAAAATAACATGGCCAAAGAAAGTTCATCCCTACTAAATCATATGGTTAGGTCATGTTTCATTTTCGTCACACAAGAATGCTATCATCATGCACAACCCCGATGACAAGCCAAGCAATTGTTTCATACTTTAGTAATCTCAAACCTATAAACTTTCACGCAATATATGAGCGCAAGCCATGGACATAGCACTATAGGTGGAATAGAATATAATGAGGGGGGTATGTCGAGAAGACAAAAAAGGAGGAAGTATCACATCAACGAGGCTAATCAATGGGCTATGGAGATGCCCACCGATTGATGTTAATGCAAGGAGTAGGGATTGCCATGCAACGGATGCACTAGAGCTATAAATGTATGAAAGCTCAACAAAAGAAACTAGTGGGTGTGCATCCAACTTGCTTGCTCACGAAGACCTAGGGCACTTGAGGAGGCCCATTCTTGGAATATACAAGCCAAGTTCTATAATGAAAATTTCCCACTAGTATATGAAAGTGATAACATGAGAGACTCTCTAATATGAAGATCATGGTGCTACTTTGAAGCACAAGTGTGGCAAAGGATAGTAACATTGTCCCTTCTCTCTTTTTCTCTCATTTTTTTCTCTTTTCTTTTTTTTTGGCCTTTTCTCGTTCTTTTTATGGCCTTTCTCTTTTTTTGGCCTTCTCTTTTTTATGGCCTTTCTTTCTTTTTTTTATATTCCTCACTTGGGACAATGCTCTAGAAAATGATGATCATCACACTTCTATTTATTTACAACTCAATGATTACAACTCGATACTAGAACAAAGATGACTCTATATGAATGCCTTCGGTGGTGTACCGGGATATGCAATGGACCAAGAGTGACATGTATGTAAGAATTATGAACGGTGGCTTTGCCACAAATACTATGTCAACTACATGACCATGCTAAGCAATATGACAATGATGAATGTGTCATGATGAACGGAATGATGGAAAGTTGCATGGCAATATATTTCGGAATGACTATGGAAATGCCATAATAGGTAGGTATGGTGGCTGTTTTGAGGAAGATATAAGGAGGTTTATGTGTGAAAGAGCGTATCATATCACGGGGTTTGGATGCACCGGCGAAGTTTGCACCAACTCTCAATGTGAGAAAGGGTAATGCACGGTACCGAAGAGGCTAGCAAGGATGGAAGGGTGAGAGTGCGTATAATCCATGGACTCAAGATTAGTCATAAAGAACTCACATACTTATTGCAAAAATCTACAAGTCATCAAAAACCTCGGTACTACATGCATGCTCCTAGGGGGATAGATTGGTAGGAAAAGACCATCGCTCGTCCCCGACCGCCACTCATAAGGAAGACAATCAAATAACACCTCATGTTTCAAATTTGTTGCATAACGTTTACCATACGTGCATGCTACGGGACTTGCAAACCTCAACACAAGTATTTCTCAATTTCACAACTACTCAACTAGCACGACTTTGATATTATTACCTCCATGTCTCAAAACAATCATCAAGCATCAAACTTCTCTTAGTATTCAACACACTCATAAGAAAGTTTTATTATTAATCTTGCATACCAAGCATATTAGGATTTTAAGCAAATTACCATGCTATTAAGACTCTCAAAATAATCTAAGTGAAGCATGAGAGATCAATGGTTTCTATAAAACAAATCCACCACCGTGCTCTAAAAGATATAAGTGAAGCACTAGAGCAAAATTATATAACTCAAAAGATATAAGCGAAGCACATAGAGTATTCTAACAAATTCCAAATCATGTATGGCTCTCTCAAAAGGTGTGTACAGCAAGGATTATTGTGGTAAACTAACAAGCAAAGACTCAAATCATACAAGACGCTCCAAGCAAAACACATATCATGTGGCGAATAAAAATATAGCTCCAAGTAAAATTACCGATAGAAGTAGACGAAAGAGGGGATGCCTTCCGGGGCATCCCCAAGCTTTGGCTTTTAGGTGTCCTTATATTATCTTGGGTGTGCCATGGAAATCCCCAAGCTTAGTCTCTTTCCACTCCTTGTTCCATAATCCATCAAATCTTCACCCAAAACTTGAAAACTTCACAACACAAAACTTAAAGTAGAAAATCTCATGAGCTCCGTTAGCGAAAGAAAACAAAATACCACTTCAAGGTACTGTAATGAACTCATTCTTTATTTATATGGGTATTATACCTACTGTATTACAACTTCTCTATGGTTTATAAACTATTTTACTAGCCATAGATTCATCAAAATAAGCAAACAACACATGAAAAAACAGAATCTGTCAAAAACAGAACAGTCTGTAGTAATATGTAGCTAGCGCAAGATCCGGAACCCCAAAAATTCTAAAATAAATTTATGGACGTGAGGAATTTATCTATTAATCATCTGCAAAAAGAATTAACTAAATATCACTTTCCAAATAAAAATTACAGCAGTTCTCGTGAGCGCCAAAGTTTCTGTTTTTTACGGCAAGTTCAACAAGACTTTCCCCAAGTCTTCCTAACGGTTCTACTTGGAACAAACACTAATTAAACACAAAAAACACAACCAAAACAGAGGCTAGACAATTTATTTATTACTAAACAGGAGCAAAAATCAAGTAATAAAAATAAAATTGGGTTTCCTCCCAACAAGCGCTATCGTTTAACGCCCCTAGTTAGGCATAACAAGCAAGAATAGATCTAGGTATTGCCATCTTTGGTAGGCAATTCTTCAATGAGGCATCTACCATCTTTAGGAATTTCTTTCTTTTTATTAATTATCAAGATTTTAGGCACAAGATCGAAAAATTCATTTGTAACAAATGGTTCCTTAATGATAGCAAAAAGATTGGGATGAACACTTATAGATTTGAGATCCGCAATTTCCTTACTAGATGATTCACCCTTATTTTTAGGAACGTACATAAGTTTGGCAACTTTAGTGGAGGGACTCAGAGTATTCTTTACGGAAGAAAAAGCGGTTCCCAAGTTGGTAATAATATTCTCAAGTTTATCGATCCTAACGGAATCGTGATTTATTTTCTCATTAACTATGGGTTCCTTTTATTTGATATCTTTCAAAGTAACTCCTACTTTAGATCCATATTGAGAGATTCGGATGTGGATCTTTTTATCCAAATTTTCAATTAACTCTATGGTAGCAACCTTATTTTCAATAATCTCAAGCCTTTGCATTACATGCTCCAAAGTTAATATAGTTCCATTAACCAAGAGAGGGGGTGAGCCAAATAAATCTAACATAGCATTATAAGAATCAAAAGTATGGCTACCAAAAAGTTCCCTCCGGTAATAGTATCAAGAACATAACGGTGCCAAGGAGTAATGCCCACATAAAAATTGCGAAGGAGAATCGTAGTAGATTGCTTCCTAGTAGATTTATTTTGAGCATTGCAAATTCTATACCAAGCATCTTTTAGATTTTCACCCTCCCTTTGCTTAAAATTTAGAATTTCATTCTCGGGAGACAATGGAGAAGATAAGGGACTAGCCATAACGACAAGCAAGCAAACTAACACACAAGCAAACAAAAAGCAAGCGGGCAAAAAGAGGCAAATAGAGGGAGGATAGAGAGAGGGGGGCAAATAAAACGGCAAGGGTGAAGTGGGGGAGAGAAAAATGAGAGGCAAATGGCAAATAATGTAATGCGGGAGATAAGGGTATGTGATGGGTACTTGGTATGTTGACTTTTGCGTAGACCTCCCCGGCAACGGCGCCAGAAATCCTTCTTGCTACCTCTTTTAGCACTGCGTTGGTTTTCCCCAAAGAGGAAGGGATGATGCAGCAAAGTAGCGTAAGTATTTCCCTCGGTTTTTGAGAACCAAGGTATCAATCCAGTAGGAGGCTACGCGCGAGTCCCTCGCACCTGCACAAAACAAATAAATCCTTGCAACCAACGCAAATAGGGGTTGTCAATCCCTATAGGGCCATTTACAAGAGTGAGATCTGATAGATATGATAAGATAATATTTTTGGTATTTTTATGATAAAGATGCAAAGTAAAATAAAGGCAAAGTAAATAACTAAGTAGTAGGAGATTGATATGATAAAGATAGACTCGGGGGGCATAGGTTTCACTAGTGGCTTCTCTCGAGAGCATAAGTATTCTACGGTGGGTGAACAAATTACTGTTGAGCAATTGACAGAATTGAGCATAGTTATGAGAATATCTAGGTATGATCATGTATATAGGCATCACGTCCGAGACAAGTAGACCGACTCCTGCCTGCATCTACTACTATTACTCCACTCATCGACCGCTATCTAGCATGCATCTAGAATATTAAGTTAAAAACAGAGTAACGCCTTAAGCAAGATGACATGATGTAGAGGGATAGACTCATGCAATATGAAGAAAACCCCATCTTGTTATCCTCGATGGCAACAATACAATACGTGCCTTGCTGCCCTTACTGTCACCGGGAAAGGACACCGCAAGATTGAACCCAAAGCTAAGCACTTCTCCCATTGCAAGAAAGATTAATCTAGTAGGCCAAACCAAACTGATAATTCGAAGAGACTTGCAAAGATAACCAATCATACATAAAAGAATTCAGAGAAGATTCAAATATTATTCATAGATATACTTGATCATAAACACACAATTCATCGTTCTCAACAAACACACCGCAAAAAGAAGATTACATCAAATAGATCTCCACAAGAGAGGGGGAGAACATTGTATTGAGATCCAAAAAGAGAGAAGAAGCCATCTAGCTACTAACTATGGACCCGTAGGTCTGAGGTAAACTACTCACACTTCATCGGAGGGGCTATGGTGTTGATGTAGAAGCCCTCCGTGATCGATGCCCCCTCCGGCGGAGCTCCGGAACAGGCCCCAAGATGGGATCTCGTGGATACAAAAAGTTACGGCAGTGGAATTAGGGTTTTGGATCTCGTTCTGATCATTTGGGGGTACGTGGGTATATATAGGAGGAAGAAGTACGTCGGTGGAGCAACAGGGGGCCCACGAGGGTGGAGGGCGCGCCTGGGGGGTAGGCCGCGCCCCCTACCTCGTGGCCTCCTGTTATGTGTCTTGACGTAGGGTCCAAGTCTCCTGAGTTATATTCGATGAGAAAATCACGTTCCCGAAGGTTTCATTCCGTTTGGACTCCGTTTGATATTCCTTTTCTTCGAAACCCTAAAACAGGCAAAAAATAGCAATTCTGGGCTGGGCCTCCGGTTAATAGGTTAGTCCCAAAAATAATATAAAAGTGGATAATAAAGCCCAATAATGTCCAAAATAGTAGATAATATAGCATGGAGCAATAAAAAATTATAGATACGTTGGAGACGTATCAGGACTTCATAGTCCTAGTAGGATTCCACCTCCCACATGGAATAGGAAAAAGGGAAGGGAGAAGGAGAAGGAACGAAGGGGACGCCCCCTTTCCCTAGTCCAATTCAGACCAGTCCATGGGGAAGGGGCGCGGCCACCCTTGAGGCCTTTCTCTCCTTTCCCGTATGGCCCATTAAGGCCCAATACGAATTCCCGTAACTCTCCGGTACTCCGAAAAATATCTGAATCACTCGGAACCTTTCGGATGTCCGAATATAGCTTTCCAATATATTGATCTTTATGTCTCGACCATTTTGAGACTCCTTGTCATTTCCCCGATCTCATCCGGGACTCCGAACAAACTTCGGTCATCAAATCACATAACTCATAATACAAATCATCACAAAATGTTAAGCATGCGGACCCTACGGGTTCGAGAACTATGTAGACATGACCGAGACTCATCTCCAGTCAATAACCTATAGCGGAACCTGGATGCTCATATTGGTTCCTACATATTCTACGAAGATCTTTATCGGTCAAACCGCATAACGGTATATGTTGTTCCCTTTGTCATTGGTATGTTACTTGCCCGAGATTCGATCGTCGGTATCTCAATACCTAGTTCAATCCCGTCACCGGCAAGTCTCTTTAATCGTTCCGTAATGCATCATCCTGTAACTAACTCATTATTCACATTGCTTGCAAGGCTTATAGTGATGTGCATTACCGAGAGGGCCCAGAGATACCTCTCCGATACTCGGAGTGACAAATCCTAATCTTGATCTATGCCAACTCAACAAACACCATCGGAGACACCTGTAGAGCATCTTTATAATCACCCAGTTACGTTGTGACGTTTGATAGCACACAAGGTGTTCCTCCGGTATTCGGGAGTTGCATAATCTCATAGTCTGAGGAACATGTATAAGTCATGAAGAAAGCAGTAGCAATCAAACTGTAACGATCATGGTGCTAAGCTAACGGATGGGTCAAGTCAATCACATCATTCTCTAATGATGTGATCCCGCTTATCAAATGACAACTCTTTGTCCATGGCTAGGAAACTTAACCATCTTTGATTAACGAGGTAGTCAAGTAGAGGCATACTAGTGACACTCTGTTTTTTTTATGTATTCACACATGTACTAAGTTTCCGGTTAATACAATTCTAGCATGAATAATAAACATTTATCATGATATAAGGAAATATAAATAACAACTTTATTATTGCCTCTAGGGCATATTTCCTTCAGTCTCCCACTTGCACTAGAGTCAATAATCTAGTTCACATCGTCATGTGATTTAACACGAATAGTTCACATCTTTATGTGATTAGTTCACATATCCATGTGACTAACACCCAAAGGGTTTACTAGATTCGATAATCTAGTTCAGATCGCTATGTGATTACCACCCAAAGAGTGCTCATGTTTTGCTTGTGAGAGAAATTTAGACAACGGGTCTGCCACATTCAGAGCCGTATTTTGCAAATTTTCTATGTCTACAATGCTTTGCACGGAGCTACTCTAGCTAATTGCTCCCACTTTTAATATGTATCTAGATCGAGACTTAGAGTCATCCAGATCGGTGTCAAAGCTTGCATCGACGTAACTCTTTACGAGGAACTCTTTGTCACCTCCATAACCGAGAAACATTTCCTTATTCCACTAAGGATATTTTTTACCGATGTCCAGTGATCCACTCCTGGATCACTATTGTACCCTCTTGCCAATCTTATGGTGAGGTACACAATAGGTCTGGTACACAGCATAGCATATTTTATAGAACCTATGACTGAGGCATAGGGAATGTATTTTCATTCTCTTTCTATGTTCTGTCGTGGTTGGTTTTTGAGTCTTTACTCAACTTCACACCTTGCAACACGGGCAAGAACTTCTTCTTTGACTGTTCTATTTTGAACTACTTCAAAATCTTGTCAAGGTATGTACTCATTGAAAATATATCAAGCGTCTTGATCTATCTCTATAGATCTTGATGCTCAATATGTAAGCAGCTTCACCGAGGTCTTCCTTTGAAAAACTCCTTTCAAACACTCCTTTATGCTTTCCAGAAAATTCTACATTATTTCCGATCAACAATATGTCATTCACATATACTCCCTCCATTCCGAATTACTTGTCTTAGATTTGTCTAGATACGGAGGTATCTAGCACTAAAATGAGTCTAGATACATTTGTATCTAGACAAATCCAAGACAAGTAATTCGGAACGGAGGGAGTACTTATCAGAAATGCTGTGGTGCTCCCACTCACTTTCTTGTAAATACAGGCTTCACCGCAAGTCTGTATAAAACCATATGCTTTGATCACTTTATCAAAGCATATATTCCAACTTCGAGATGCTTGCACCAGTCCATAGATGGATCGCTGGAGCTTGCTCACTTTGTTAGCACCTTTAGGATTGACAAAACCTTCTGGTTGCATCATATACAACTCTTCTTTAAGAAATCCATTAAGGAACGCAGTTTTGACATCCATTTGCCAGATTTCATAAAATGCGGCAATTGCTAACATGATTCGGACAGAGTTTTAAGCATCGATACGAGTGAGAAAATCTCATCATAGTCAATACCTTGATCTCATCAAAAATGTTTTGCAACAATTCGAGCTTTGTAGATAGTAAGACTACTATCATCGTCCGTCTTCCTCTTGAAGATCCATTATTCTCCATGACTCACCGATCATCGGGAAAGTCAATCAAAGTCCATACTTTGTTCTCATACATGGATCCCATCTCAGATTTCATGGCCTCAAGCCATTTCGCGGAATCTGGGCTCATCATCGCTTCCTCATAGTTCGTAGATTTGTCATGGTCTAGTAACATGATTTCCAGAATAGGATTACCGGACCACTTTGGTGCGGAACGTATTCTGGTTGACCTACGAGGTTCGGTAGTAACTTGATCTGAAGTTTCATGATCATCATCATTAGCTTCCTCACTAATTGGTGTAGGAACCACTGGAACTGATTTCTGTGATGAACTACTTTCCAATTCAGGAGAAGGTACAATTACCTCATCAAGTTCTACTTTCCTCCCACTCACTTCCTTCGAGAGAAACTCCTTCTCTAGAAAGGATCCATTCTTAGCAACAAAATATCTTGCCTTTGGATCTGTGATAGAAGGTGTACCCAATAGTTTCTTTTGGGTATCCTATGAAGATGCACTACTCCGATTTGGGTTCGAGCTTATTAGTTTGAAACTTTTTCACATAAGCATCGCAACCCCAAACTTTAAGAAACGACAGCTTTGGTTTCTTGCCAAACCATAGTTCATACGGTGTCATCTCAAAGGATTTAGATGGTGCCCTATTTAACGTGAATGCAGCTCTCCCTAATGCATAACCCCAAAACGATAGCGGTAAATCAGTTAGAGACATCATAGATCGCACCATATCTAATAAAGTGCGGTTACGACGTTCGGACACACCATTACGTTGTGGTATTCCAGGTGACCTGAGTTGCGAAACTATTCTGCATTGTTTCAAATGAAGTCCAAACTCATAACTCAAATATTCACCTCCACGATCAGATCGTAGAAACTTGATTTTCTTGTTACGATGATTTTCACTTCACTCTGAAATTCTTTGAACTTTTCAAATGTTTCAGACTTATATTTCATTAAGTAGATATACCCATATCTACTCAAATCATCTGTGAAGGTGAGAAAATAATGATATCCACCGTGAGCTTCAATGTTCATTGGACCACATACATCAGTATGTATGATTTCCAATAACTCTGTTGCTCGCTCCATTGTTCCGGAGAACGGAGTTTTAGTCATCTTGCCCATGAGGCATGGTTCACAAGTACCAAGTGATTCATAATCAAGTGATTCCAGAAGTCCATCAGAATGGATTTTCTTCATGCGCTTTACACCAATATGACCTAAACGGCAGTGCCACAAATAAGTTGCACTATCATTATTAACTTTGCATCTTTTGGCTTTAATATTATGAATATGTGTATCACTACGATCGAGATTCAATAAACCATTCACCTTGGGTGTATGACCACAGAAGGTTTTTATTCATGTAAACAGAATAACAATTATTCTTTGACTTAAATTAATAATCGTATTGCAATAAACATGATCCAATCATATTAAGCTCAACGCAAACACCAAACAACATTTATTTTAGGTTCAACACTAATCCCGAAGGTAAAGGGAGTGTGCGGTGGAGATCTTATCAACCTTGGAATCATTTCCAACACATAGCATCACCTCGTCCTCAACTAGTCTTTGTTTATTTTGCAACTCCCGTTTCGAGTTACCACTCTTAGCAAATAAACCAGTATCAAATACTGAGGGGTTGCTATAAACACTAGTAAAGTACACATCAATAACATGTATATCAAATATACCTTTGTTCACTTTGCCATCCTTCTTATCCGCCAAGTATCTAGGGCAGTTCCACTTCCAGTGACCATTTCCTTTGTAGTAGAAGCACTCAGTTTTAGGCTTGGGTCTAGCTTTGGGATTCTTCATGGGAGTGGCAACTTGCTTGTCATTCTTCTTGAAGTTCCCTTTCTTTTCCTTGCCCTTTTACTTGAAACTAGTGGTCTTGTCAACCATCAACACTTGATGTTTTTTCTTGATTTCTACCTTCGCCGATTTCAGCATCGCGAATAGCTTTGGGAATCGTTTCCGTTATCCCTTGCATATTATAGTTCATCACGAAGTTCTAGTAACTTGGTGATAGTGACTAGAGAACTCTGTCAATCACTATCTTATCGGGAAGATTAACTCCCAATTGATTCAAGTGATTGTAGTACTCAGACATTTTGAGCACATGCTCACTCGTTGAGTTATTCTCCTCCATCTTGTAGGAAAAGTAGTGTCAGAGGTCTCATACCTCTTGACACGGGCATGAGTATGAGATACCAATTTGAACTCTTGGAACATATTATATGATCCATGGCATTCAAAACATTTTTGAAGTCCCATTTCTAAGCCGTAAAGCATGGTGCACTAAACTATCAAGTAGTCATCATACCGAGCTTGTCAAACGTTTATAACGTCTGCATCTGCTCCTGCAATAGGTCTGTCACCTAGCGGAGCACAAGGACACAATTCTTCTGTGCAGCAATGAGGATAATCCTCAGATCACGGACCTAGTCCGCATCATTTCTACTATCATCTTTCAACATAGTTTTTCTCTAGGAACATATCAAAAATAAACACGGAGCTACATCGCGAGCTATTGATCTACAACATAGTTATGCAAATACTATCAGGACTAAGTTCATGATAAATTAAGGTTCAATTAATCATATTACTTAAGAATTCCCACTTAGATAGACATCCCTCTAGTCATCTAAATGATCACGTGATCCAAATCAACTAAACCATGCCCGATCATCACGTGAGATGGAGTAGTTTTCAATGATGAACATCACTATGTTGATCATATCTACTAAATGATTCACGCTCGACCTTTCGGTCTCCAATGTTCCGAGGCCATATCTGCATATGCTAGGCTCGTCAAGTTTAACCTGAGTATTCCGCGTGTGCAAAACTGGCTTGCACCAGTTGTATGTGAATGTAGAACTTATCGCACCTGATCATCACGTGGTGTCTTCGCACGACGAACTGTCGCAATGGTGCATACTCAGGGAGAACATTTATACCTTGAAATTTAGTGAGAGATCATCTTATAATGCTACCGCCGAACTAAGCAAAATAAGATACATAAAGGATAAACATCACCTGCAATCAAAAATATGTGACATGATATGGCCATGATCATCTTGCGCCTTTGATCTCCATCTCCAAAGTACTTTCATGATCTCTATCGTCACCGACATGACACCATGATCTCCATCATCTTGATCTCTATCAACGTGTCATCACATGCTCGTCTCGCCAACTATTGCTCTTGCAACTATTGCTATCGCATAGCGATAAAGTAAAGCAATTATTTGGCGCTGGCATCTTATGCAATAAAGAGACAACCATAAGGCTTCTGTCAGTTGCAGATAACTTCAACAAAAAGGTGATCATCTCATACAACAACTTATATCTCATCACTCCTTGACCATATCACATCACAACAAGTCCTGCAAAAACAAGTTAGACGTCCTCTACTTTGTTGTTGCAAGTTTTACGTGGCTGCTACGGGCTGAGCAAGAACCGTTCTTACCTATGCATCAAAAACCACAACGCGGTATAGTGATTGCTTTTTGATATTTAGAAAGAACCTTTTTCATTGAATCCGATTCAACTAAAGTTGGAGAAACAGACATCCACTAGCCACCTGTGTGTGAAGCATGTCGGTAGAACCAGTCTCGCGTAAGCGTACGCGTAATGTCGGTCTGAGCCATTCATCCAACAATACCGTTGAATCAAGAATCAACTAGTGATGGCAAGCAATATGTATATACCCACACCCACAACTCCTTTGTGTTCTACTCGTGCATATAACATCTACGCATAGACCTGGCTCGGATGCCACTGTTGGGGAACGCAGTAATTTCAAAAATTTCCTATGCACACGCAAGATCAAGGTGATGCATAGAAACGAGAGGGGATAGTATTGTCTACATACCCTTGTAGACCGTAAGCGGAAGCGTTATGACAACGCGGTTGATGTGGTCGTACGTCTTCACGATCGACCGATCCTAGTACCGAAAGTACGACACCTCCGCGATCTGCACACGTTCGGCTCGGTGACGTCCCACGAACTCACGATCCAGCAGAGTGTCGAGGGAGAGCTTCATCAACACAACAGCATGATGATGGTGATGATGATGCTACCAGAACAGGGCTTCGCCTAAGCACCGCTACGATATGACCGAGGTGGATTATGGTGGAGGGGGGCACCGCACACGGCTAAGAGATCAACAATCAACTTCTGTGTCTATGGGGTGCCCCCTGGCCACGTATATAAAGGATGGAGGGAGGAGGAGGCCGGCCCTCATAGGGCGCGCCCAAAGTGTGGAGTCCTACTAGGACTCCCTAGTCCTAGTAGGATTCCACCTCCCACATGGAATAGGAAAAAGGGAAGGGAGAAGGAGAAGGAAGGAAGGGGGCGCCCCCTTTCCCTAGTCCAATTCTGACCAGTCCATGGGGAAGGGGCACGGCCACCCTTGAGGCCTTTCTCTCCTTTCCCGTATGGCCCATTAAGGCCCAATACGAATTCCCGTAACTCTCCGGTACTCCGAAAAAATACCCGAATCACTCGGAACCTTTCGGATGTCCGAATATAGCCTTCCAATATATCGATCTTTACGTCTCGACCATTTCAAGACTCCTCGTCATGTCCCCAATCTCATCCGGGACTCCGAACAAACTTTTGTCATCAAATCACATAACTCATATTACAAATCGTCACAAAACGTTAAGCGTGCAGACCCTACGGGTTCGAGAACTATGTAGACATGACCGAGACTCATCTCCAGTCAATAACCAATAGCGGAACCTGGATGCTCATATTGGTTCCTACATATTCTACGAAGATCTTTATCGGTCAAACCGCATAACGATATACGCTGTTCCCTTTGTCATCGGTATGTTACTTGCCCGAGATTTGATCATCGGTATCTCAATACCTAGTTCAATCTCGTTACCAGCAAGTCTCTTTACTCATTCTATAATGCATCATGTTGTAACTAACTCATTAGTCACATTGCTTGCAAGGCTTATAGTGATGTGCATTACCGAGAGGGCCCAGCGATACCTCTCTGATACTCAGAGTGACAAATCCTAATCTTGATCTATGCCAACTCAACAAACACCATCAGAGACACCTGTAGAGCATCTTTATAATCACCCAGTTATGTTGTGATGTTTGATAGCACACAAGGTGTTCCTCCGGTATTCGGGAGTTGCATAATCTCATAGTCTGAGGAACATGTATAAGTCATGAAGAAAGCAGTAGCAATCAAACTGTAACGATCATCGTGCTAAGCTAACGGATGGGTCAAGTCAATCACATCATTCTCTAATGATGTGATCCCGCTTATCAAATGACAACTCTTTGTCCATGTCTAGGAAACTTAACCATCTTTGATTAACGAGCTAGTCAAGTAGAGGCATACTAGTGACACTCTGTTTGTTTATGTATTCACACATGTACTAAGTTTCCGGTTGATAGAATTCTAGCATGAATAATAAACATTTATCATGATATAAGGAAATATAAATAACAACTTTATTATTGCCTCTAGGGCATATTTCCTTCAACGAAACCACCTCAAAGCTATTCTTTTCGTTCGATCTATTCAAGAGTTCGTACTAAAATAACACAAAGCTATTCTTTCCGTTCGATCTATCCTAGAGTTCACTAAAATAACACCGAAGCAAATTCATATTCATAATACTCAATCCAACACAAAGAACTTCAAAGAGTGCCCCAAGATTTCTACCGGAGAAAGAAAAGACGAGAACGTGCATCAACCCCTATGCATAGATTACCCCAATGTCACCGCGAGAATTCACAAGTTGAGTGCCAAAACACATATTAAGTGAATCAATATGATACCCCATTGTCACCACGAGTATTCAATTGCAAGACATATATCAAGTGTTCTCAAATCCATAAAAGTATTCAATCCAATAACAACGAAATCTCAAAGGGAAAAACTCAATTCATCACAACAATATAGAGAAGGGAAAACACCATATGATCCGACTATATTAACAAAGCCCGCGATACATCAAGATCGTGAAATCTCAAGAACACGAGAGAGAGAGAGAGAGAGAGAGAGAGATTAAACACATAGCTACTGGTACAAACCCTCAACCTCGCGGGTGGACTACTCCCTCCTCATCGTGGTGGCCGCCGGGATGATGAAGATGGCCATTGGAGATGATTCCCCCTCTGGCAGGGTGTCGAAACGTGGTCTAGATTGGTTTTCGGTGGCTACAGATCCTTGCGGCAGCGGAACTTCTGATCTAGGTTAACCCCGAGGGTTTCTGGAATTTTGGGAATTTATAGGGTAAAGAGGGGGTGCGGGAGGCCACTAAGGTGGGCACAACCCACCTGGGCGCGTCTGGGCCCCCAGGCGCGCCCTGGTGGGTTGTGCCCCCGTCGGGGAACCCCCCAGGTGCTGCTCTGGCCCGTTGGTGGTCTTCTGGTCCATAAAAAATCCACAAAAAGTTTTGCGGTGTTTGGACTCCGTTTGATTTTAATTTCCTGTGATGTAAAAAACAAGCAAAAAACAGCAATTGACACTGGTCACTGGGTCAATAGGTTAGTCCCAAAAAATGATATAAAGTTGCTATAAAATGATTGAAAAATATTCAAGAATGATAAAATAACAACATGAATACTTTATAAATTATAGATACGTTGGAGACGTATCAAGACAATACAGTAGGCATGCTACATGGACATATGTTCTGAAAGTGATTTTATTATGTAGTTGGCACTACAATACATGCTAATGTATTACAGTAGTTCACCAAACTAAGTTATGTATAAACGTGAAACCTACTTTGTTTGTTTTTGTCTCATTAGTAACTTATCTGGTACACTAATCTACAAGTTCAAACTTTCAGCAAGCTATGGAACAAATGATTCAACAGCCACAACCATCTGAAGGTGACGAGGCTACCACAAGCACAATGTCACCTCTTGCTGCAGTGCGTCAGTATCTCTCCACTAACAGTGCAAAAAGCACATTCCTGTGTAATTCTGGGTTGGTTGTCAAGGTAACCTCGTCCAAATAGCCTACTGAACAAAATATTCCGGCTAGACAGAGTGATATATCTGTGCTCCAGACACAAGAATAGTGGTTGACAAATGTCGTCAAGATATGAATGGTTTTGAAAGCAGACTATCGTACATTTGCTTCGTTGTTTAAAAGCAATGGTGGAAAAAGGGGAAGATCATGCTGCTCCATCAGATTCTACAGCCTGAAACATTAACACTTAGGTCAAATGATATGTGCTTCTATACATCTGATGGTGCTTTTATCTGCAAGGACTGTAAACTTTATGCAACATGCCTTTTGTTGTGTGGTTGGAATTTATTTTGTTGTGATACATCATTTATGGCGCTACCAAAGGCTGCGAAAATTACAATGCTATTTTTGTATAGTGTAGGTTTATCTTAGTAATGTATTCGGCCGAAAGCTTCGTAGGTGCCCGACGTACCAACATTCATCGGGACCATTCCAATTGGGCTAAAAACGATTATGGGCCGTAATTTGCATGTAGCCCACTAAAAATATCTGGGCCTAAATCAGCATAAGCTTTCATATTTTTTGGTAGGCATGTGCCCACAGTGGGCCTTTAATAGGCCTAAACACAATTTGGGCCCTCGGTAACAATAGGTCGTTAACATGTGTAAATATCTCGAGCCCATAAACAACATGGGCCTTTAATAGGTCGAAAGAGAGATTGTGCCCTGATTGTGCCAAATAACCCACTGGTCATTAGCAGGCTGAAATGTATCTCACCTCATGCTGGCCCATTTACAATGCAGATCATTCACAAGCCGAAATTCAGATGGGCCGTAAATGCACCGACCTACTACACGGGCCTTTAACAGGCCAGAAGTTGGGTCGGGCTTGATTAGTGTTAGTTTTATATGGGTCGTTAATAGTCCCTATGTGACGTTGGGCCACATATGTCCCATGGATTTCGTCCGACGTTAACATGCCGAAAATCACAACAGGCTAAAAGTGGCCCAAATCTATAGTGGACCTCTAACAGGCCGAATGTCAGACATGGCCGAATATAACGCAAATCCTTCACGGCCATTTATGGGCCGAAAGTTTCAATGGCCTATAAAATGGGCCCAAATGAAGCAGGACCTTTAATAGGCCGGAAACACACCGGGCCATAATTCGTCCCAAATACTTAGCGGACTGTTAATGGGCCAGAAGTGACCAAGGGCCGCGATGATGACAAGTTTAGGACGGGCCGTTGACGGGCCGATTTGACACTAGCCGTACGGGCCTTAACTACGAATGGGCCGAGGCCGTTAATGGGTCGGCCCGCTAATTTTGATTGGGCCAGCCTTTTTAACCTAAATGGGCCGCTGTTGGGCCTTGCCACGTGTCGATGTATCATAGACGCCTTCGGTCCAATGAGTGGATGACATCTATCCCAACGGTGAGCCGACACACGGTTCCTCTGCCCATTCAGAATTTTACACGTGGAAAATCCCCATTGGTCCGGGCTGTTAATGGGTTATCGGATCCAAACCGAAACCCAATAGCTTAACGGATGTAGCGACCCGACCTCAAATGGTCAAGTCTCTGTGCTTCAGTGCCATCCCTGGATCGGTAATGCTGACACACACGGTACTCGAAGGATTTATAACAGAGTAGTAATCACACACTTATTACATCAAATGTCTCAAGAGAGAACTTATTACAATAAATATGGCTTAAGGCCATCTAATACGATAACAACGGAAGGCTTGGAAGATAAAGTGAGTCCGTCAACTCCAACGGCATAGCTGAGTGCATGAAAAACGACCTATCGCGTCTTACTCCACGTCTGAAAAGTCTGCAACATAATACGTTGCAGCCCGAAAACGGGTCAGCACATGGAATATGCTGGCAATGTAACACAGTAGAGCAATGAATAGATAAATGCTAACACTATATGCATATATGGCTGGTGGAGGCTCTATGATTATATGGTTTTTGCGAAAAGCTAATTTTTCCCTACAAGAAAGGAATAAATTTTTATTTAACTATCATGGTAGTTGAAACATTGAGAATGGTACCCCCATCTCAATCCCAATTAAAAGTAATTATCAACCCAACAAATTAGTTTAGAGTTATGAGATACAGTAGGATAATCCAAGTACTAGATACCCAAGTTGTCCATAATCGGGGACACGACTAACCATGATTAGTTTATACACTCTGCAGAGGTTTGCACACTTTTCCCCACAAGACTCGATCTCCTCCGTTGGATTTCTCACACTACGTGGTGTTTGAGAAACGGATGACTGAGGCACAGTCTTTTAAAAGCATTAACTCTTTACTCTGGGTGGACAGTTACACCTAATTTCCCCTACATCTGCTAGCCCACCACTGAAAGAGGTCACACAACATACTCAACTATGCCAGAGCCCATAATGGCTTGTGGCTGCACACAGAAGTTTCTAGCATGAATAATCTCATGATCTCTTTGAGCTTGGGTGGCGGACCATAGGAGGATCACACGGTATATCCCCGGGATCTCCTGGACAACACAGGTATATCCCTAGGTGCCCAAACAAGCAATCCACCCAGATGTGTATTAAAGTTGCCACCTTAAGTTGAACCATTAATTTAACAATCTCTCATCTGTCATGGACTTCTCGGACCCAAACCACGTCTACGAGCATAGCATGGCAATATAAGCATAACGTAGAAGTAGCTCCCAGGGTTTGATAATAAAACATGTAATAGGTTCTACCTCATTATCTACTTCCCAATACCCACAAGTTAATCACATCCTAATCATGCAATGTTTGAGGATCAGAACTAATGCATAAAAACTAGGTATGAAAGAAGTATGATCAATGTGTTACTTGCCTTGCTGACGATCTACAAATCCTAAAGACTCATAGTAGCACGTTTCGCACTCCGGGTGTTCTACCGCAAACAAACAATAACATACATAAGCAATCAAGCAAAGATGCACAGGTAAATCTCAAATAAGATGATCTAACCAGAAAGTTCAACTTAAGAACTCCGGTTTGCAAAAATAATCAAATCAAACGAAGCAAGGAAACTCAAACTGCGAAAGAAACAGGATCTGATTACTAATCTGGACTAAGGTCAAATTTTACAGTACCAAAATCTTGTTCAAGTTGGTTAAACGGAAAGAGGGCTTTGAGACGAAGATCTAGGCGCTTGAATCGCCTGATTTCGATAAACGAGCGAAAAGATATACTAGATCGAAAATTAGGGCAGAGATCGCGATCGAAAATAATCGCAAAAAAACCCTGGGAAAAAAACTAACGAACAGGCTAACGAACGAACGTTCGCTGTCTGTGACTTACGGGTGAAAACCGTTCGTTAAAAACGAACGTACAAACAAGCGTTCGCTAAATAACTAAACCGGGAAAATAAAACTGATCTAAGAAAAAAATAACCGATGGTTTCTAAAAAAACCATATGGTTTTCTAAAGAAAATCGGCGGCTACCTCGGGATGCGTGACGGTGGCGGCAGCGGCAACTCCGGCGAGGCGGCGTCCGGCGTGCGGCGGCGGCTAGGGTTTGCAGGCGCGGTCGCTGGTGGGCTGGGGGGCTCGGGGCGCGGCTTATAAGGAGGCCAGCCGGGTACGGCCCGAAGTCGGTTCCCCTTTTTAAAAAAAAATATTCCGCGCAGAAAAGCAGAGAAAAGAAATACTAAACAGACTCCAAAAATCCCGAAATAAAATTTCCCCGTCCTCTAAAAATAAGCCGGACAAGGTGAACAATTATTTGGGCCTATCATGCAATTTTGAAAAACGCATATTTTTCCTAATTCAAATAAAATTGCAATAAAATCCAAATAAAATATGCAAATTGATTTTAATATTCTTCCTCCAATATTTCATTTATTTTGGAGAAGTCATATTACCTCCTCTCATATATTTTGGTATGAAATATTTTCGGAGAGAAAATTTATTAAAACCAAAGTGATCCTTGTTTCCATATTTGATAAAATTCAAATATGCAAACGGTGAAATCCCCCAATTCTCTCCGAGGGTCCTTGAGTTGCTTAGAATTTCGAGAATCGCGAGAGTCGAAATGCACAAAATATGATATGCATGAATGACCTATGTATAACATTCCAAATTGAAAATTTGGGATGTTACAACGGCGACCCATTACGATGGATGCCACGTGTCAGTTACCCTTGACGAAAACACTTCGACGCACGATTTATCGTCATGAAATTGGACACTTCCATGATGATAATTTTGGTAATATCATGGAACACTTTTACGATAACACACGTATGACTATCTTGATTCTGTCATAAAATCGTCATGGATGTACATGCATGACAAAAAAAGGTGACCTACTGTGACAAACACGTATCATCACGAAAGTGTATTTTTTTGTAGTGCTTCCACCTGTAGTGCTATATCCATGGCTCGCGCTCATGTATTGCGTGAGGGTTGAAAAAGCTGAAGCACGTTAAAAGGTATGAACCAATTGCTTGGCTGACACCGGGGTTGTGCATGATAAATACTTTGTGTTAAGAAGACAGAGCATGACAAGACTATATGATTTTGTAAGGACAACTTTCTTTAGAGTTGATATTTTGAAAGACACAATTGTTTTTTGGGATGCCTGAGTATTGATGTCTTTATGTCAAATTATAGACTATTGCTTTGAATCATTCATGTCTTAATATTCATGTCATGATTAGATATATGATCAAGATTATGCTAGGTAGCATTCCATATAAAAAATATCTTTTTTATCATTTACCTACTCGAGGACGAGCAGAAATTAAACTTGGGGATGCTGACACGTCTCCGTCGTATCTATAATTTTTTATTGTTCCATGCCAATATTATGCAACTTTCACATATTTTTGGCAACATTTTATATGATTTATTGGACTAACCTATTGATCCAGTGCCCAGTGCTAGCTCCTGTTTTTTTGCATGTTTTTTGTTCCGCAGAAAATCAATATCAAACGAAGTCCAAACATGATAAAAATGTATGGAGAATTTTTTTGGAATATATGTGATTTCTTGGACTTGGAATCAACGCAAATGGGGGCCCATAACCCCCACAAGACACCAGGGCGCGCCCTTGTGGGTTGTGCCCTCCTCGGATGTCGGTTGGGTCTCTAATTCGGGCGCAAGGAAGCTTATATTCAGAAAAAATGTGTTAAAATTTTAGCACAATCGGAGTTATGGATCTCCGGGAATATAAGAAACGGTTTCCAGCCAGATCTGGGGAACGCAAAACAGAAGAGAACAGAGGGATAGATCCAATCTCGGAGGGGCTCTCGCCCCTCCGCCGCCATGGAGGCCATGGACCATAGGGGGAACTCTCCTCCCATCTAGGGGGGAGGCCAAGGAAGAAGAAGGAGTAGGAGGAGGAGGGCTCTCTCCCCCTCTCTCCCGGTGGCGCCAGAGTGCTGCCGGGGCAAGGATCGAGACGGCAATCTACATCAACAATCTTGCTACCGCCCACACCAACTTTCTCCCCCTCTATGCAGCGGTGTAACACCTCTTCTCCCCGCTGTAATATCTACTTAAACATGGTGCTCAACTACATATATTATTTCCCAATGATCTATGGTTATCCTATGATGTTTGAGTAGATTCGTTTTGTCCTGTGGGCTAATCGTGATCTTGGTTGGTATGATTGTATAGTTTATTTATGGTGCTGTCCTACAGTGCCCTCCGTGTCGCGCAAATGGAAGGCCCCCTACTATAGGGTGTTGCAATATGTTCATGGTTTGCTTATTGTCAGTGTTGCAGGGGTGACATCAGCCTAAACGCGGATAAGTGGGTTATGGTTGGGTTTCAGAACCTTAATGATCTTTAGTAGTTGTGGATGCTTGCTAGAGTTCCAATAATAAGTGCATATGATCCAAGTAGAGAAAGTATGTTAGCTCATGCCTCTCCCTCATGTAAAATTACAAGAACGATTACTGGTACTTGTTATCGATTGCCTAGGGACAAATGACTTTCTTGTTGACAAAAGCTATCTACTATTATTACCTTGCAATTTATTCTTAGTTTTATTCTCACAAAGTACTCGTAGTTTTATTTTTGCAAAATAGTTTCATACTTGTTTTAGGTAAAGCAAACATCAAGTGTGCATAGAGTTGTATCGATGGTCGATAGAACTTGAGAAAATATTTGTTCTACCTTTAGCTCCTCATTGGGTTTGACACTCTTATTTATCGAGAAGGCTATAAACAATTCCCTATACTTGTGGGTTATCAAGGACGAAAACATGCATCAACCCCTATACATAGATTACCCCAATGTCACCTCGGGAATCCGCGAGTTGAGTGCCAAAACATACATCAAGTGAATCAATACAATACCCCATTGTCACGACGGGTATTCCTATGCAAGACATACATCAAGTGTTCTCAAATTCATAAAAGTATTCAATATGATAATAGTGAAACCTCAAAGGTAAAAAGTCCATTCATCACAACAAGATAGAGAGGGGGAAACACCATATGATCCAACTATATTAACAAAGCTTGCGGTACATCAAGATTGTGCCAAATCAAGAATAAGAGAGAGAGAGAGAGAGAGATTAAACACATAGCTAGCTACTGATACAAACCCTCAGCCTAGAGGGTGGACTACTGCCTCCTCATCATGTTGGCTGCCGAGATGATGAAGATGGTCTCCAGTGATGATTTCCCCCTCCGGCAGGGTGCCGAAACGGGCTCTCGATTGAGTTTTCATGGATATAGAGGCTTGCGGCGGCGGAACTTCTCATCTAGGGTTATTTCTGGGGGTTTATGTATTTATAGAATTTTTTGGCATCGGTCTCACGCTAGGATGGGCTTTGAGGGGCCCACTAGGCACCAAGGCGCGCCCTGGTGGGTAGTGGCCACCTCCTTCACCTTCTGTTCCTCTCACGAAGCTTCTGGTGCATCTTTTGTTTCAGAAAAAATCGTCAAAATGTTTCGCTCATTTGGAGAACTTTCATTTCTGCACAAAAAACAACACCGCAGTAATTCTGCTGAAAACAGCGTCAATCTGGTTTAGTTCCATTCAAATCATACCAAAACAATATAGAATTATCGTAAACATGGCATGAATACTTCATAAATTATAGATGCATTGGAGACATATTAGCGGCTGCTGCTGGTGGTGGTGGTGCCCGATGGAAGGGTGGTCGGAGGAGGAGCCCTCCTCTGGTTCCGCACGCATGTTGGCTGCATGAGTGCGGCGGATGCGGGGGACGATGACAGGCTCCGTCTGGACGCGGTTGCCCCGACGCTTGGTGTGGGAGCGTCGAGCGTCGGCCATGGCGGTGTTGAAGCTTGAGGCGAAAAATCAAGCCCCCTACCTGGTGCGACAAATGTCGGGGGATTGATTCTGAGACACGGGAAATCCTCCAAACCCCTATTTCGAGCTCCGGGGGCCTGGCTTTGCGTCTACGAGGCTACAACTAGGCGCGACGAGGACACAACGAGCTACCCAGGTTTGGGCCATCGTGCGATGTAATACCCTACTCCTGCTTGGTTGTATTTGCTTGTGGACAATGCTCTTGGAGCTACAAGATGAGTCGGAGCTCTTTGGGTGCTAGCAATGGCGCTAGGGTTTTGGGCAGGAGTCGATCCTTTTCTGTGGTAGCCACTTTGTCCCTTATATAGATGCCTTGGGTCTCTTCCCCGAAAATATGAGCCGGAAAGGGCTATCACAGGGCGGCAATTTGAAAGGGGAAAGACGCTGGTGCTTCTCTTGATGAAAGGTGGTATTCGCCTGCAAAAGGTGTTATCCATGATGCGCCAGGGACTCCACGATGACATCCGTCCTGTTGTGTTGCTGTCTTGGTCTTCTATCACCAAATGGGGAACCTTTGGGACTTGCTTTGGGGGCAGGTTGGCACAACTACTCCTTTAGCACCAAAGAGGAAAACTGTCCTAGCCGCGCAGGCTGTCACCTGCCTGGACGATGTCACCCATGTGATGGGCGACACCCGCCAAGCGTGGCTCCTCGAGAGGCCTCGTGAGAGGCGGCTTCACGAGGGAGGCCTCGCGAGGCCACTCACCGTGATGGTAGTTTCGGTGAAGTCCTTTGCGGAAGAAAACCCCCTGCGAGGCAAGGCCGACGCGAGGCTTCTGACTTCGCGACGCATGTTGGTGGCTGCCTCTTGAGGTGGGCCAAGGGGCCCTTCCTGGGCCGTAGGTAGGTGAAGGAAATATGCCCTAGAGGCAATAATAAAGTTATTATTTATTTCCTTATATCATGATAAATGTTTATTATTCATGCTAGAATTGTATTAACCGGAAACATAATACATGTGTGAATACATAGACAAACAGAGTGTCACTAGTATGCATCTACTTGACTAGCTCGTTGATCAAAGATGGTTATGTTTCCTAACCATAGACATGAGTTGTCATTTGATTAATGGGATCACATCATTAGGAGAATGATGTGATTGACTTGACCCATTCCATTAGCATAGCACTTGATCGTTTAGTTTGTTGCTATTGCTTTCTTCATGACTTATACATGTTCCTATGACTATGAGATTATGCAACTCCTGTTTACCGGAGGAACACTTTGTGTGCCACCAAACGTCACAACGTAACTGGGTGATTATAAAGGTGCTCTACAGGTGTCTCCGAAGGTACTTGTTGGGTTGGCGTATTTCAAGATTAGGATTTGTCACTCCGATTGTCGGAGAGGTATCTCTGGGCCCTCTCGGTAATGCACATCACTTAAGCCTTGCAAGCATTGCAACTAATGAGTTAGTTGCAGGATGATGTATTACGGAACGAGTAAAGAGACTTGCCGGTAACGAGATTGAACTAAGTATTAAGATATCGACGATCGAATCTAGGGCAAGTAACATATCGATGACAAAGGGAACAACGTATGTTGTTATGCGATCTGACCGATAAAGATCTTCGTAGAATATGTGGGAGCCAATATGAGCATCCAGGTTCCGCTATTGGTTATTGACCGGAGACGTGTCTCGGTCATGTCTACATTGTTCTCGAACCCGTAGGGTCCGCACACTTAAGGTTTTGATGACAATTATATTATGAGTTTATGAGTTTTGATGTACCGAAGGAGTTCGGAGTCCCAGATGAGATCGGGGACATGATGAGGAGTCTCGAAATGGTCAAGATGTAAAGATCGATATATTGGACGACTATATTCGGACATCGGAAAGGTTTCTAGTGATTCGGGTATTTTTCGGAGTACCGGAGAGGTACGGAAATACGTATTGGGCCTTATTGGGCCATACGGGAAAGAAGGAAAAGGGCCTCAAGGGTGGCCGCACCCCTCCCCTTAGTCTGGTCCGAATTGGACTAGGGAAGGGGGGCGCCCCCTTCCTTCCTTCTCCTTTTCCCTTCCTCTTTTCCTATTCCATATGGGAGGTGGAATCCTACTAGGACTAGGGAGTCCTAGTAGGACTCCACACTTGGCGCGCCCCCTCCTAGGGTCGGCCTCCTCCTCCCTTGCTCCTTTATATACGGGTGCAGGGGGGCACCCCAAAGACACAACAATTGATCATTGATCTCTTAGCCGTGTGCGGTGCCCCCTTCCACCATAATCCTCGATAATATTGTAGCGGTGCTTAGGCGAAGCCCTGCGACGGTAGAACATCAAGATCGTCACCACGCCGTCGTGCTGACGGAACTCTTCCCCGACATTCTGCTGGATCGGAGTCCGGGGATCGTCATCGAGATGAACGTGTGCTAGAACTCGGAGGTGCCGTAGTTTCGATGCTTGATCGGTCGGGCCGAGAAGACGTACGACTACATCAACCGCGTTGTGCTAACGCTTCCGCTTTCGGTCTACAAGGGTACGTAGACAACACTCTCCTCTCTCGTTGCTATGCATCACCATGATCTTGCGTGTGCGTAGGAATTTTTTTGAAATTACTACGTTCCCCAACAGTGGCATCCGGCCTAGGTTTTATGCGTTGATGTTATGCACGAGTAGAACACAAGTGAGTTGTGGGCGATATAGGTCATACTGCTTACCAGCATGTCATACTTTGGTTCAGCGGTATTGTTGGATGAAGCGGCCCGGACCGACATTACGCGTACGCTTACGCGAGACTGGTTCTACCGACGTGCTTTGCACACAGGTGGCTGGCGGGTGTCAGTTTCCCCAACTTTAGTTGAACCGAGTGTGGCTACGCTCGGTCCTTGCGAAGGTTAAAATAGCACCAACTTGACAAACTATCGTTGTGGTTTTGATGCGTAGGTAAGAACGGTTCTTGGTAAGCCCATAGCAGCCACGTAAAACTTGCAACAACAAAGTAGAGGACGTCTAACTTGTTTTTGCAGGGCATGTTGTGATGTGATATGGTCAAGACATGATGCTAAATTTTATTGTATGAGATGATCATGTTTTGTAACCGAGTTATCAGCAACTGGCAGGAGCCATATGGTTGTCGCTTTATTGTATGCAATGCAATCGCGTTGTAATGCTTTACTTTATCACTAAGCGGTAGCGATAGTCGTGGAAGCATAAGATTGGCGAGACGACAACGATGCTACGATGGAGATCAAGGTGTCACGCCGGTGACGATGGTGATCATGACGGTACTTCGGATATGGAGATCACAAGTACAAGATGATGATGGCCATATCATATCACTTATATTGATTGCATGTGATGTTTATCTTTTATGCATCTTATCTTGCTTTGATTGACGTTAGCATTATAAGATGATCCCTCATTAAATTATCAAAGTATAAGTGTTCTCCCTGAGTATGCACCGTTGCGAAACTTCTTCATGCTGAGACACCACGTGATGATCGGGTGTGATAGGCTCTACGTTCAAATACAACGGGTGCAAAACAGTAGCACACGCGGAATACTCAGGTTAAACTTGACGAGCCTAGCATATAACAGATATGGCCTCGGAACACGGAGACCGAAAGGTCGAGCGTGAATCATATAGTAGATATGATCAACATAGTGATGTTCACCATTGAAACTACTCCATCTCACGTGATGATCGGACATGCTTTAGTTGATTTGGATCACGTGATCACTTAGAGGATTAGAGGGATGTCTATCTAAGTGGGAGTTCTTAAGTAATATGATTAATTGAACTTTAATTTATCATGAACTTAGTCCTGGTAGCATTAGCATATCTATGGTGTAGATCAATAGCTCGCATTTAGCTCCCCTGTTTTATTTTTGATATGTTTCTAGAGAAAACTAAGTTGAAAGATGTTAGTAGCAATGATGCAGATTGGATCTGTGATCTGAGGTTTATCCTCATTGCTGCACAGAAGAATTATGTCTTTGGTGCACCGCTAGGTGACAAACCTACTGCAGGAGCAGATGCAGATGTTATGAACATTTGGCTAGCTCAATATGATGACTACTTGATAGTTTAGTGCACCATGCTTAAACGGCTTAGAATCGGGACTTCAAAGACGTTTTGAACGTCATGGACCATATGAGATGTTCCAGGAGTTGAAGTTAATATTTCAAGCAAATACCCGAGTTGAGAGATATGAAGTCTCCAACAAGTTCTATAGCTACAAGATGGAGGAGAATAGCTCAAGCAGTGAGCATGTGCTCAGATTGTCTGGGTACTACAATCGCTTGAATTAAGTGGGAGTTAATCTTCTAGATAAAATAGTGATTGACAGAATTCTCTAGTCACCATCACCAAGTTAGTAGAACTTCGTGATGAACTATGATATGCAAGGGATAACGGAAATGATTCCCAAGCTCTTCGTAATGCTGAAATCGACGAAGGTAGAAATCAAGAAAAATATCAAGTGTTGATGGTAGACAAGACCACTAGTTTCAAGAAAAGGGCAAAGGGAAGAAGGGGAACTTCAAGAAGAACGGCAAGCAAGTTGCTGCTCAAGTGAAGAAGCCCAAGTCTGGTCCTAAGCCTGAGACTAAGTGCTTCTACTGCAAAGGGACTGGTCACTGGAAGCGGAACTGCCCCAAGTATTTGGCGGATAAGAAGGATGGCAAAGTGAACAAAGGTATATTTGATATACAGATTATTGATGTGTATTTTACTAGTGTTCGTAGCAACCCCTCGGTATTTGATACTGGTTCAGTTGCTAAGAGTAGTAACTCGAAACGGGAGTTGCAGAATGAACATAGACTAGTTAAGGGTGAAGTGACGATGTGTGTTGGAAGTGGTTCCAAGATTGATATGATCATCATCGCACACTCCCTATACTTTTGGGATTAGTGTTGAACCTAAGTAAGTGTTATTTGGTGTTTGCGTTGAGCATGAATATGATTTGATCATGTTTATTGCAATACGGTTATTCATTGAAGTAAGAGAATAAATTGTTGTTCTATTTACATGAATAAAACCTTATATGGTTACACACCCAATGAAATTGGTTCGTTGGATCTCGATCGTAGTGATACACATATTCATAATATTGAAACCAAAAGATGCAAAGTTAATAATGATAGTGCAACTTATTTGTGGCACTGCCGTTTAGGTCATATTGGTGTAAGGCGCATGATGAAAATCCATGCTGATGGGCTTTTGGAATCACTTGATTATGAATCAGTTGATGCTTGCGAACCATGCCTCATGGGCAAGATGACTAAGACTCCGTTCTCCGGAACAATGGAGCAAAGAACAGATTTGTTGGAAATCATACATACTGATGTATGTGGTCCAATGAATATTGAGGCTCGCGGCAGGTATCATTATTTTCTGATCTTCACAGATGATTTGAGCAGATATGAGTATATCTACTTGACGAAACACAAGTCTGAAACATTTGAAAAGTTCAAAGAATTTCAGAGTGAAGTGGAGAATTATCGTAACAAAAATAAAAGTTTCTACGATATGATCGCAGAAGTAAAATATTTGAGTTACGAGTTTGGCCTTCAGTTAAAAACAATGTGAAATAGTTTCACTACTCACGCCACCTGGAACACCACAGTGTAATGGTGTGTCCAAACGTCATAACCGTACTTTATTAGATATGGTGCGATCTATGATGTCTCTTACCGATCTACCACTATCGTTTTGGGGTTATGCATTAGAGACAGCTGCATTCACGTTAAATAGGGCACCATCTAAATACGTTGAGACGACACCATATGAATTATGGTTTGGCAAGAAACCTAAGCTGTTGTTTCTTAAAGTTTGAGGTTGCAATGCTTATGTAAAAAAGTTTCAACCTGATAAGCTCTAACCCAAATCGGAGAAGTGCGTCTTCATAGGATACCCAAAAGAAAATGTTGGGTACACCCTCTATCACAGATCCGAAGGTAATATATTCGTTGCTTTGAACGGATCCTTTCTAGAAAAGGAGTTTCTCTCGAAAGAAGTGAGTGGGAGGAAAGTAGAACTTGATGAGGTAACTGTACCTGCTCCCTTATTGGAAAGTAGTTCATCACAGAAATCTGTTCCTGTGACTACTACACCGATTAGTGAGGAAGCTAATGATGATGATCATGTAACTTCAGATCAAGTTACTACCGAACCTCGTAGGTAAACCAGAGTGAGATCCGCACCAGAGTGGTACAGCAATCCTGTTCTGGAGGTCATGTTACTTGACCATGACGAGCCTACGAACTATGAGGAAGCGATGAGAGCCCAGATTCCGCGAAATGGCTTGAGGCCACGAAATCTGAGATGAGATCCATGTATGAGAACAAAGTATGGACTTTGATTGACTTGCCCAATGATCGGTGAGCCATTGAGATTAAATGGATCTTCAATAGGAAGACGGACGCTGATAGTAGTGTTACTATCTACAAAGCTAGAATTGTCGCAAAAAGGTTTTCGACAAGTTCAAGGTGTTGACTACGATGAGAGTTTCTCACTCGTATCTATGCTTAAGTCTGTCCGAATCATGTTAGCAATTGCCACATTTTATGAAATCTGGCAAATGGATAAACAAAACTGCATTCCTTAATGGATTTATTAAAGAAGAGTTGTATATGATGCAACCAGAAGGTTTTGTCAATCCTAAAAGTACTAACAAAATATGCAAGCTCCAGCGATCCATCTATGGACTGGTGCAAGCATCTCGGAGTTGGAATATACGCTTTGATAAGTTGATCAAAGCATATAGTTTTATACAGACTTGCGGTGAAGCCTGTATTTACAAGAAAGTGAGTGGGAGCACTACAACATTTCTGATAAGTATATGTGAAAGACATATTGTTGATCGGAGATAATGTAGAATTATTCTGCAAAGCATAAAGGAATGTTTGAAAGGAGTTTTTCAAAGAAAGACCTCGGTGAAGCTGCTTACATATTGATCATCAAGATCTATAGAGATAGATCAATACCTTGATAAGTTTTTCCAATGAGTACATACCTTGACAAGATTTTGAAGTAGTTCAAAATGGAATAGTCAAAAAGGAGTTCTTGCCTGTGTTACAAGGTGTGAAGTTGAGTAAGACTCAAAACCCAACCACGGCAGAAGATAGAGAGAGAATGAAAGTCATTCCCTATGCCTCGGCCATAGGTTCTATAAAGTATGCCATGCTGTGTACCAGACCTATTGTATGCCCTGCCCTGAGTTTGGCAAAGGAGTACAATAGTGATCTAGGAGTAGATCACTGGACATTGGTCAAAGTTATCCTTAGTGGAATAAGGATATGTTTCTCGATTATGGAGGTGACAAAAGGTTCGTCGTAAAGGGTTACGTCGATGCAAGTTTTGACACTGATCCAGATGACTCTAAGTCCCAATCTGGATACATATTGAAAGTGGGAGCAATTAGCTAGAGTAGCTCCATGCAGAGCATTGTTGACATAGAAATTTGCAAAATTCTTACGGATCTGAATGTGGCAGACCCATTGACTAAACTTCTCTCATAAGCAAAACATGATCACACCTCAGTACTCTTTGGGTGTTAATCACATAGCGATGTGAACTAGATTATTGACTCTAGTAAACCCTTGGGTGTTGGTCACATGTCGATGTGAACTATGGGTTTTAATCACATGGTGATGTGAACTATCGATGTTAAATCACATGGCGATGTGAACTAGATTATTGACTCTAGTGCAAGTGGGAGACTGAAGGAAATATGCCCTAGAGGCAATAATAAAGTTATTATTTATTTTCTTATATCATGATAAATGTTTATTATTCATGCTAGAATTGTATTAACCGGAAACATAATACATGTGTGAATACATAGACAAACAGAGTGTCACTAGTATGCATCTACTTGATTAGCTCGTTCATCAAAGATGGTTATGTTTCCTAACCATAGACATGAGTTGTCATTTGATTAACGGGATCATATCATTAGGAGAATGATGTGATTGACTTGACCCATTCCGTTAGCATAGCACTTGATCGTTTAGTTTGTTGCTATTGCTTTCTTCATGACTTATACATGTTCCTATGACTATGAGATTATGCAACTCCCATTTATCGGAGGAACACTTTGTGTGCCACCAAACGTCACAACGTAACTGGGTGATTATAAAGGTGCTCTACAGGTGTCTCCGAAGGTACTTGTTGGGTTGGCGTATTTCGAGATTAGGATTTGTCACTCCGATTGTCGGAGAGGTATCTCTGGGCCCTCTCGGTAATGCACATCACTTAAGCCTTGCAAGCATTGCAGCTAATGAGTTAGTTGCAGGATGATGTATTACGGAACGAGTAAAGAGACTTGTCGGTAACGAGATTGAACTAGGTATTGAGATACCAACGATCGAATCTCGGGCAAGTAACATACCGATGACAAAGGGAACAACGTATGTTGTTATGCGATCTGACCGATAAAGATCTTCGTAGAATATGTGAGAGCCAATATGAGCATCCAGGTTCCGCTATTGGTTATTGACTGGAGACGTGTCTCGGTCATGTCTACATTGTTCTCGAACCCGTAGGGTCCGCACGCTTAAGGTTTCGATGACAGTTATATTATGAGTTTATGAGTTTTGATGCATCGAAGGAGTTCGGAGTCCCGGATGAGATCGGGAACATGACGAGGAGTCTCGAAATGGTCGAGACGTAAAGATCGATATATTGGACAACTATATTCGAACATCGGAAAGGTTCCAAGTGATTCGGGTATTTTTCAGAGTACCGGAGAGTTACGGGAATACGTATTGGGCCTTATTGGGCCATACGGGAAAGAAGGAAAAGGGCCTCAAGGGTGGCCGCACCCCTCCCCTTAGTCTGGTCCGAATTGGACTAGGGAAGGGGGGCGCCCCTTCCTTCCTTCTCCTTTTCCCTTCCTCTTTTCCTATTCCATATGGGAGGTGGAATCCTACTAAGACTAGGGAGTCCTAGTAGGACTCCACACTTGGCGCGCCCCTCCTAGGGCCGGCCTCCTCCTCCCTTGCTCCTTTATATACGGGTGCAGGGGGGCACCCCAAAGACACAACAATTGATCATTGATCTCTTAGCCGTGTGCGGTGCCTCCTTCCACCATAATCCTCGATAATATTGTAGCGGTGCTTAGGCGAAGCCCTGCGACGGTAGAACATCAAGATCGTCACCACGCCGTTGTGCTGACGGAACTCTTCCCCGACATTCTGCTGGATCGGAGTTCGGGGATCGTCATCGAGATGAACGTGTGCTAGAACTCGGAGGTGCCGTAGTTTCGGTGCTTGATTGGTCGGGCCAAGAAGACGTACGACTACATCAACCGCGTTGTGCTAACGCTTCCGCTTTCGGTCTACGAGGGTACGTAGACAACACTCTCCTCTCTCGTTGCTATGCATCACCATGATCTTGCGTGTGCGTAGGAATTTTTTTGAAATTACTACGTTCCCCAACAGTAGGTGCCCTGTGGCACCCTGGTTTCAACTGGGCCGACAATGTTGGTCTTCTATGGATCTTCATGGATCCAGTATTGGTGCATCTACTTTCGTGTGTCTATAGGTTGGATTCTTCCAGTTTATGCTTCTCTTCATCGACGACGGTTGTTGTTCCGATGCACTAGTTCTGTGAAGGCTTAACACGATTTTTTGACTGTCTATTACAACAATTTTTGCCCGGCTATGATGAAGGAGGGGCGATGACGGCAACGTGCCTTCCGCTCACTCCAATGCTTGTAGTTGTCGTTAGACAATCAATTAACTTGGATGCAATTTTTATTAATTTTTAGTGTTCTTTGTACTGGCATTAAAGTACTAGATTAGAAGTTTCTCCAAGAAAAACCAAACGCATCACTAGTGTTGGGAAAGAAAGACGAATCACAATCTTTGGTTTCGCAACTTTTGTATGGTATAGATCAAAGTACAAGTCACGTAAGGATCGATATAATAAAACTGAAAAGCCAGCAAAATATCTCTGAGCTTGATACCAACGCTCATTACGTGCCTCCGACACCACCACAGCAAACACCGAAGAAAATAATAACAGATCATCTCCTCACCCGAGTTTACCGCGACTTCATCGCTGATATGCAACTTTGTGGACCTTCAAGGTGGCTCGTCAAAAGTGGAGCACTTGTCGTTGAAGGAATAAGACCGATGCAACACCCCAGATACACGCCATCGAACTCTAAATCTGACACCCTACCACAACTAAGATACCGAAGGAGGAAACCATACCTGCCATCCACAAACCACGAACTCAGCACACATTCCGTCTTCCAGATGTCGTCGATGCAGACCATAATCTGCATCCGTTTCTGGACTACCTCCCAAGCTCTGCGCCACGCTGGAGCAAACGCCGCCGCAACGACGGAGTCCGAGGACATGGATCCACCACGAGAATGTCGTCGCCGCCACGCCATCCTTGTTTGAACAAATTGGTTTCCAAATTCATTTTCAATCATAAGACAGATGTCCTCGTCAGGGAAGGATTCGATTTTTTTAATTTCAGCGTCGTCATTGTTGTCGTCGAAGTAAAACGATGAATAGCCTAAAAACCTAGATTTTGAGGGAGTACAAACGATCCACGCGCGTGGATCCGACAACCCCCCTCACCACCAGCGACCGCCGGCGAAGGGGAGCCGCTGAAAGATTGGCCTCTCCTGACGGTGGCTAGGATTCCAGCCACGAGGGACGAGAGGAAAAAGGAAGCACAAATATTGGTTTCACAATTTTGCCTACCAGACCAGAGTCGTGGAAAACGTACAATACGCCTTCCATCCGCGCTCGTCGTAACCAAGTTTACGCCTTCAAACCAGTTCCGTGGCCTGCACACAGCTCACCGGCCACGCCCACACCGACAGTCTCCGCAAAAACGCATCCAAAACTTCGCGGCAGCGAGCACCCCGCGCAAAAATCCATCCGAAAACCACGCGGGCCCGCCCGCCATCCACCCAAACGAGATTCACTCCCTCCTCGCGCTCCCGCACCCCGCCTCGTCCTCACAGAAAAAGCACACCTCCCCGCCACGTCACCGATCCGCGCCACCCCTCCTCCCCCATTCCTCGCCGTCCACCTCCCATCCGACGGCCCGCGCCCCGCATCACGCGGATCCTGGCCGCTCCCCTCTCCCCAAACCCCGCGGCTATAAATCCCACCTCGCCGCGCACTCCACCACCATCAATCTCATCACCCACCACCAAACACAATCCAAGCCAATCCCACCGGAGAGAAGAGAAGATGTCGGGCCGCGGCAAGGGAGGCAAGGGGCTGGGCAAGGGCGGCGCCAAGCGCCACCGGAAGGTGCTGCGCGACAACATCCAGGGCATCACCAAGCCGGCGATCCGCCGTCTTGCGCGGCGTGGCGGCGTGAAGCGCATCTCGGGGCTCATCTACGAGGAGACCCGCGGCGTGCTCAAGATCTTCCTCGAGAACGTCATCCGCGACGCCGTCACCTACACCGAGCACGCCCGCCGCAAGACCGTCACCGCCATGGACGTCGTCTACGCGCTCAAGCGCCAGGGCCGCACCCTCTACGGATTCGGCGGCTAGGCCGAGGGCCCAGCCAGCTCGCGACGCCGCCGTCCGGCAGAGTAGTGGTATCTATCTAGTTGCTGTCTAGGGTTCGTGGTTCTCCTTGTATGTCGCTGGTGTTTGTCTGCTCCCGTCTTGTGAGCTGATGTTGTACTGGAAGAAATTTGGAATGGAAATTGCAGTAGCTTACCCCTGAATTCCTCTGCATCTCTTGAGTACGGTTTCAGTATTTTGCAATACGCTGTCCGATTTCACATCCCTGTACTCTCAAATTTTCTGCCCCCAAATCGACTCGGTTTTGCCCCCAAATCTTCTGCATTGAACACCTCTGAACTGCGAAATTCCTTCGAGCTGTTTGTCCCTCTCTGAATTAATCTCCATTGTCTGTCTCTGAATTTTTCTGCACGCCCACTCATCCGAGCTGATTCAAAATCCGTCGAGTAACAACTGCAGACGGCGATCCACCCAGCCGGAGAATGGAACGGCTTGTCTGCACCGGCACGGCGGCGGCGCAGGTACGAGCCCCAACCCAAAACCTGTTTCCACCCAGCCATTTCGTCGAACACCCGAGGTGCATTGCGTTCTCGTTGCCTGCTTCGTTCGTTCACGCCCCATGTCTCTTGCTTTGAAACAGATTGGAGCCGAGGTCGCCGCTGACCGCGGGGACGAGGGCGGTCGTGCTGCGGCGGTGGAACGCGGCCGCCGCCATGGGGGGCCCTGGAGTTGGGATCGCGTGCTCGCCTCTGCCCCGAATCGATCCACTTTGCTGCTCCCGCGACCTCCCGGTACAGATCTGATTTACCATCTCGATGTCTTTGCAAAAGTTGTCATGATCAGCCACAGCTTCGATTTGGTAGTTCATACCAGCTTTATCGGTTGCAATTTGGATGCACTACCAATCAGGACATTTTTTTGTGGAATTCCAAAAATATTTTAAAACAAAAGACTACCCCAGAGACCTGAGTAGCTGACCTGACCATTTGAACTGTGATGTGAATCAGCCATTTCCTTTTTTATTTAAAATATAGGTGTTGACTGGCTGATAACATTCTGAAATGTGATAAGAACCAGCTGATTTCTTTGCTTGTTCTTGAAAATGGACATCGGCCAACGGACTACCTTTTGAATTATGACAAGGAGCAGCTGGTTTCTTTGGCTGAAATTAGATTTTGACTACCTGAGTAACCCGACCCATATTTTTTGATGGTGGCAACTGGTAAGAACACAGTTGATTTCCTTGGCTGATAAGATGTATGAACTGAATTCATCATGGAGAAACATGAACCAGTGTGGACCTGAAGGCGCAAAATGCAAGCATTAGGTTGATGGGGTCTGGGTTTGGTTTACAGCTACCCATGTAGTCATATATCCGAGGAATTTGTTATTGTCTGGGTGCTGAGATCTCTGGCTTTCACAGCCTTGAAATGATACGAGTACTATGATACAGTATATGAACAATTACTAGCTAGCCTTGGATTGGGATGGGAAGCAACTGATTTCTTTGCCTGATTTTGAAAATAGATGTTGACTTTGTGAAACATCTTTTTAAATTGTGGTAAGAGGCAGCTATTTTCTTCGGCTAAAAGTAGATTTTGACTACCTGACACCTTTTTGAATTGGAATAACCATTTAACCATCTTGTTTCTTTGGCTGAAAATGCATATGAACTGAACATATTCAGAGGCAGACGCTATGAAAATATATGACACATTATGGTGCTAAAGGCGCATAAATAAAGGTCGATGGGTTCTGTGTTTGGTTTTCAGCAACCCATGCAGCCATGTATTCAAGGATTTTATGATAACTTGAATGCGGAGATTTCAAGCTTTCAGCCTTGAAATGGCCAAGTGAGTACAATGATATCTAAACAGCTCTAGTTAGAACCTACATCTGGAAAACAGTCTGAAAACTGTATGTAGCTTACGCTATTCTTTATTTCACACGAGCTTAGGCTATTGACGAACATGACAATTGCACCACTTGTATACATTTTGCAACTCAGGAACCTTTAAACATTAATAAGAACGATTCACTACCATATTGGCACCTTACATTTCCGAGTTGAATTTGATTAGTTCGTAATGGTGATTGCTAATGGTATTAGTAGCTTTGGTCTCTTTACATTTGAGACTGATACCCTTAAAATCATTATAAACTGATATTACAAAATTTTTGGAACATGAAAACTGTGCACAGAATAAGATACATTAAACTACGTTTCTGCCTTTTGTATTAGTGCTTTCACTATAAATCATTGCATTGGATGGTAGATACAGGTAAAAGAAGACTTCGAGTACAAAGTAGCCCATTTGTATATTACATTACCAAAAGAAGAAAAGTATAAGCCTACATCAAGAATCAGAGTCCAAACTTAAGTGTTCATACTGTCCAAAGTGAGAAGTGTTTTTATCAAACATATACAAAGATACACAGTGTAACTAGTGCTGGAATTTCTGGTTAGATCATGTTGAGCAAGCTGCATTCTCTAGTTCATTACTTGGTTTTGTTGCTGCACCACAGGTCTTCCACTATGAACTGCATCCAAGAATTGTCTTTGTCATTCTCGTTTGCAGTTGAGGACTCTCCAGCATCCTCAAAGTCTGTAACCTGTTCTTGATTTCCTTTAGCCTGTGATGAGCTGCATTCCCCTTGTTTTTCAAATTCACCAGCCGGCACATTTTTCTTGAAAACCCGACATAGCGCATAGGAGTCCTGTAGAAGAACAAGAAAGATGAACAACCAGTCCTCGTTTCCTTTCTTTTTTTGCTTTCACATGAAACTAACTGTCTCTATGTTGGACGAATCATGAGCACATGGATGGAAAATTAATTCCATGCTAACCTTTATAATTTGAATCATATGGATGTAAAAATGCCATTCTAACCTTTCTGCTTTACTGAACAATATACAGCTGCAAACTTAAACTGTATTTATTACGCTGCTTCATTATTTTGGGGATTTTTCCTGCTTTGTTACATGTGCTAATGTGCTATATCTATGCATTGGAAGGCCCTTCTATGTTTATACGCGGTGGATTGGGGTCTGTGTCCTGTTTTTTTTTCTTTTCTGTAAGACTCACAATTAGTTATTTGCGTTCTGATAATAGAATATCTGTGTTACATCTGCAAACTTATAAACTGTGTAGATGCTGCTGCTTCATTGTCTTGGGGACTTTTGCTGCTCTGGTACATGTGCTATATCTATACGTTCAAATAACATTCTATGTTCATACATGTGCTGGATCGGGGTTCACATCCTGCTTTTTTTTCTTGTTCTCTTTTGTAGGGCTTATCATTAGCTACTTGGCTTTTCATGATAGAATTCTGGGTTTCTAGCTAAATAAACCTTGTTTATTACCAATCTTTGGGAATGAATCTCTAGAGAATTCAGCATTATGTGCAGCAGGAAATTATATGCAAGTTCAGTGCTGACTGCAGTATGCTGCAGCCTAATAGTCTCTTAGAATATGATCAACCATCCACACTTATAAACAGTTTTTTGTGGGGTATTTGCTGTGTTACGTTTGGACTAAATGTAACCAAATTTAGTTGTCACATAAAGCGATGCACAAACTCTGAATAGTACTGCACTATTACTGTATAAACAGTCACAGAAATGTGAAATGGATGGCCCAGTATGCACAATTTTTAGCTAGCAAGTTTGCTGTGCTCTGCTCTCCCATCTAATCTACAGTTAACATGGGATCAGAAGTTTATGTTCAGTTTTACTAACAAGTAAAGTAGGAGTGGGACATGGAGAATAAAGTGCAAAGCCACCTACACAGCACTGGGCCACACCGAAGGATGTCTAAGCTTTAAGGTAGCATCAACATGCAAAAGACCTAGATTATGTGTACTCTGGATCATGAGGCGGTGGTGGCACCCCTTATGCAGTCACACAGTATGGTTTCAATTCAGAAACCAAGGATTGGATGTTACATTTGTCTTATCAAGAGCACCAAAAAAGTGCACCATGTGTGACCCCATTAGAAGAACTTCTGCTGTACTTTGTAAAGTATCTATGGTCTATGGAAGCAAGGAATACTTTATGCTGATGGATATGGGCCGGGGAAAAAGAGATAAGAACCCTAGCTTTTCATGCACTCCATGCATAAACAACGTAGTTTTCCTGAACTGCGTATGCCCTAGCTAATTTTTCCCTCTTTTATTGTCAATTTTATTTTTTCTGTTTATAATCAAAACAAAATTATTTTAGCAAGACAACATCTCTAAAATCATGCATATTTCCAAGGTATGATTACTACAAGATTGGCTGGATTTTAGTACCATGAACTGCATCCTGAGCTCACTAGATGCAGCAGAAACACAATGATTTAACTGATACTGAAAGTGAGGAGAGGAGGATGAAGGAGTAACCTGAACCCCCATGGTGTTGTTGCATTCGCTTTCCTCGATGCGGTACTCATGCATGACCCAGTTGCTCCTGATCCCCTGAGGAGCTCGGCCTTGGTAGAAGACTAATGTCTTCTTCATACCGATTGACCTCTTCTGGTAGTTGATGGATCGATCTTTGCCGGTCGATTTCCAGTATCCTGCTCGAGTTGCTCGGTTCGTCCGGCATCCATTTGGATACTTCCTATCCCTTGGCCCAAAGAAGTACCACTCAGGGTCTCTACTGGGCAGGAACGATTTCTCTTCCAAAACAAAGAACATATCCCAAGTTCAATCAGGACTCAGCAGTTGTTAGACAACAGGATGAACAACACAACAGAGTTTAATTTTTCAGGTTACCTGCTAGCTCCCAAGGCTCACACTTGTAGAGGTCTACCTCTGGGATGATGTCGAGTTCGATGCTCTGGCCATGGACCTTCCTCTTGAGGTAATAGTTCACAAGCTCCTCATCAGTTGGATGAAACCTAAAGCCTGGGGGGAGACCAACCGGCGCCATGATCTCCTGGTTCGCCTCCTCCTTTGTTGCTGATCTTTCTCTTTGTCTTTCCCCTTTGGCTTTCCCTACCGTGTCCAGCTGCTGCGCTCTTTAGCCCCTCCGTGAAATGATTCAAAGCCTGCCCTACAAGTAGCCGTGTCTCTCTTTCCAGGATTCTCACACAAGCAGGCTCTGGACGTCTTACAGCACCGAAGGATCTTCTTTTCATTTCTTTTAACTTTTGTTCTGTTTTTTATCTGGATAACACACTTTTATGATCTCCAATGCTGGTAGGTCGTGGAGGGGCGCTGTACCAGGATGAGAAAGTTGTCACGATGCCGCCTGCCTGGACCTTGCATTAGATCATGTTCTTTTGCCCACTGAACTTGTTTTTGTGCCTCACAAGCTTAGCCTCTTTGAAGTGTCGTAGAGAAGAAGAGGACTAAAGACAAGGGTGGGGAGCTATGCCACATGCATCTGTCTTGGGATCAGCATTGTAAAACAGAAAGTTTCAGAAGGGAAAAGGAAAGGTTCATGTAGCCATGAGGCCCTATAGTGTCAATGAGCTTGCATTGCTAGCCATTCAGCCATCTAGATCAGACAAAACTTTTAGCTTTAGATTCTGACAAAGGAGTAATTGAGTGCATTCGATCATCACATTTCTAGTTGAGCATACAAATGCCTCCAGAAGCATAAGTTGATTAGAAAGCTCCTTGTGTTCAACAATACATAGAAATCAACGGCAATGATCTAGATCCTCTCTTTCTTGAATGGAAGCCGTTCGATTAGTAAGATCAAATGATCAGTCTCAATGCAAGAAATATTTATGTGTACTGCAACCTTATTTTGAAGGGGATAAATGATCTGTTAAAAAACTGGCTGTAATTTTCTCCTAAACTCCTCCAACTCTACAATGCCAACGAAGCAGATGGCGTCGCATGTAAAGAGGCCAGCGAGTAGCCTTACCCAATTCTCTACACGAAAAGAAGGGCATCACCTTCAGATGCATGTGGTCTAAAGCAAATTCTGTTTCTAAATGTAGATTTGCAAATTACTTTGCAGTTGGTGTGACTATCCAAACGGCGAAACGGTTCAAGGGTACTATCGACCTGCTGGGCCATTCTGAAAAAGATTCAGAGGCAACACGCTTGCAGCGAAGATTCACGGTGAAGACACACATAAGGTAGACTGCAGAACTTTAGTTCTGTCTTCTCTGGTACCAGCGAGGCCGGAACGATGCCCAGAAAGATGATACATCATTAGTGTTTTCGCCTGAGATCTGCATAGAAGCTTTCCTGGCCATGTGGTAAAAAGAGATGTTATTGGAGCACCACTCGGGTAACACTTTGTTGCAGTACACGGTTTTGTGAAAAATACAGTCCTAGACCTGTATGTTTACTGAGAGTAAAAAGCTGCTCCGAGCTTATATTTATTGACTTGAGAAGGATTCTGATTGACATTCTAGGGCTACTGGTAACAGCATGTGGTAACCTCTGATCTAGAATAGTATTCCTTCAACGTTTTTGTGCACAGAAGTGTTCAATTAAGCTTCTTCGTCAGTACTGATGCATGCCTTGCAATCCAAGCATGTAACGGATCCTGCTGCATAGGATTTTCCATGTTTACAGGATATAGTGCTTTGCATGTGATATTCTAAAGAAAAGGTAGGTTTTCAGCATTTGAAGATACATTTAAAGAAAGTAAAATGGTTTACTGTGAGATATCTATTTTATGATTCAAGAAGTATGAAAAAAATGTTTTTTCATATCTATATGCTTGGTCTATTTTACTTATGTAATATATATGTAAACAATGTACGGTACAAATTTGGTTGCCAAAAATCATACTTTAGTTGCAATTTTATTTTCTTATTTATTGATCAACAAATGAATGACGGATTTACTCAGGCAATAAGAACCAGGTGCCAGGTTTGGAGCAGATATATGCAAATTGAGCAGGCAGGTACAAACAGTTACATTTTTGTTCAATTCTATTGACATACAGGGAGGCACACAACAACTATGTATGCTATGGAATGGCATAGCCTCACTCTTTCTTTTTTCACAGCAAGAGGAGAAAAAAAAGAGCCTCCAATCGAGAAGCATAATAATACATATGAACACCAAGGAAAGCATGAACAGAAGACGAAGAAAACACAAATGAAGTCTGATTGTTCCTATCATCATCATATAAATATAAATCCTCCTTATGAGTTCATCTCCAGGAAGGATTACAGCCTTCACCTTGAGGCCAGCATCGATCGATCGGTTACCCAAACTCCCAGCAATACGCTGGAAGATGGAACCCAAAAGGATTATATATACCTTATTACTGCTTAATCTTTCACCTTCAACACTCGGTGATTATTGATAAATTGCCAGCAGCACCGATCACAAAAAGAAAAAGGAAAAAATATATAGGTATATATATCAGGAGGATTATTTCCACCGACAGAAGAAGCTCTCCGGCCGCATGCATGATCAGCCGGCGCAGGAGGTGCTCTCCTCGGCGGCGGTGCTGGAGCACCAGGCGTCCTCGGAGATGAACTGCATCCAGGAGTCGTCCTTGTCTGCCTCGTCGTCTGCGTCGGCGTCAGCACCGCCGGAGGTGGACCCTGCGGGCACGTCGGGCGACGGGGTCTGGTAGTACTCCTGTCCGGCAGTGCGGCTGCTGGCGAGCAGCTGCTGGCAGGCGCCCTCGAGCAGTGCCATGCTGCACTGCCCCTCCTGCAGCTCCTCCACCTCGGCGCAGATGGCGTTCTTCTTGAAGACCCGGCACAGCGCGTAGGTATCCTGATCCATCCACCATGCATGGTATATTAACTCATGATAGGAAAAAGCAAAAACAAGATCCATCTGCTATTGTGGTTTCTCAAGTCTTTTCTGAAAGTTTATGCACACACTGATGCATGATTATCTCATGTGCAGTTACTTCTGCCAATTACTAGTCAATAGGCCTTGGGTTTTGGGCAATTTGACCCATCAGAGTGCCATCATAGGGTTGTATACATTCTTGTTGATTGTTAATCAGAAAAGAGGCCGATCGATGATCAAAGCAAAGCGGGAGAAGAAATAAGAAGACTAGCCGGCCATGGAAGAATCAGAAGGGTGCGAGGATGATGATGGGATTCAGCACGGAATAAAGCGGAAAGCGCGGGAGGACGCCGACATGCATATGGCCATGACACGAGCTGCTATCTCGCGCCAAGATGCATGAGGGCTTGCTTTGCTTTGCTTGCTCTCTAGCTTTGGTTAAGGCCCTTTAGTGCCTCATGATCAGTGCAGACTGCTCTAATCTCATCTCACCAAAATAAAGAGAACGCAGCGCAGCATGCATGGTTAACACGTAGAGTAGAGTACGCACTACTCTCTTAGAACAAAGAACGTCGCTGGAGAAAGAACAAATTAATACTACTAATGCTAAGGCCCCGGCTTTTACTTTTGTTAGTTGAATTTTTTGGACAGCGAGGCGAGGCCTACATGTTTGTCTCATCAGCTGGATGAAAGCAAAGTGACCCGACCCATACTTAGCTACTACCAGTACTCGTACCGTTTTACAGACGTGATAGAAAGCCATGTTTTAATCCTCTCAGGAAATTTTTACGCCTTCCATTTGGGATGCAAGCAGAAATTTTCTTTGCCCGGCCGGCCGGCCGGCCAGCACAAAAGAAAAGGATCAAAATTTTCTCAAAGCCCTAACTTCCAATTCCTAAAAAAGAACCCTAATTTTCCATGCATAGAAGGAGATGACGATCAGCATGCTCATGACGAGAGATATGATATAGCTAGAGAGAACGAAGGTGATCAATTATACGTACCTGGATGGCGATGGTGTCCTCGGAGTCCTTGTCGTCGAGGCGGTACTCGTGCATCACCCAATCGGTGCGCACCCCCTGCGGCGCGCGTCCGCGGTAGTATACCAGCGTCTTCTTCATCCCGATTGCCCGGGCGCCGCCGCCGTGGTGCTGCTGCGTCATGACGCGCCGGTCCTTGCCGGTGGACTTCCAGTACCCTGCCCGCGTCGCCCGGTTGGTCCGGAAGCCGTTGGGGTACTTGCGGTCCCTCGGCCCGAAGAAGTACCACTCCGGGTCACGGCTCGGCAAAAACGACTTCTCTGCACGCGCCATGAGGACGGATGGTGTAATTCATCAATCAGTTCACGTAGGCGAGATCACATGCGAATTCAAATCGATCGATCATACCTGCGAGGTCCCATGGCTCGCACTTGTAGAGGTCCACCTCCGGGATGATGTCGAGCTCGATGTGGAGCCCGTGGATCTTGCGCTTCAGGTAGTAGTTCACCAGCTCCTCGTCCGTCGGGTGGAACCGGAAACCCGGCGGCAGACCCACCGGCGCCATACCCCGGCGATCGACGACGGCGTCTGCGTGCTCCGGGCTGCGGCAGCTAGGTTGGTAGCTGCTTCGGCCAAGGAGCAAGATGCGCACTTTGCTTCTTCTTCTCTGCTCCTGCTGGTTGGAGGAGGGTGCTGCTGCTGCCTTTACCGGGCGGCTAGCTGCCCTTATAAGTAGGTTTTCTCTTCCTCTGGGTCGATCGTCGTCGGCTGGGGTAGGAGGCACACTAGTCATCCTCCCCTCGAGATTTTCATCGATCGGATGGGGGCCACCTTTACTAGCTACCTCCTCTTTTCCAGATTCCCTCGCAAGCTTCATCCTTTTCCTTACACGGCGCCGGACCGCCCCTCATTTCTCTCTTAGAGTCTAGACGTGTATCTCTCTCTCCCTCTCTCTCTCTCTCTCTCTCTCTCTCTCTCTCTCTCTCTCTCTCCAATCCTGGTAAGTGAATGGATCAAGTTTTCTGCGAGTGACTAGATTACTCCATTGCTGAAATAAAACTACCAAGACAGTGTCCACTATATGTCATGTCTTTATTGAGGTTTTCAAAATATCAAGTCTTTAATAAATGGTTCATATAATTATATTACATAATCTCGGTCCAACAGTTAACAAGCTGAGTACATGTTTATACATGTACAATGTGTGAAGCCATTGCTACATTGTTTGAGCATCCACACCCTATAAACACCTATAGCCTCGGTAAACACACCATCTTTCTCTCGATCCAAGAGTTAAAAGCTGAACATGCCCCCGTTAATTTAGATGTCACTTACACACATTTTATGTTTTTAAATATATATGTGCATTGTGGGGCCACTGGTCGATTTCTTAGATCATCCGCATCTTTATAAATAATTATAGATTTCAGCCTTGATAAGTGTGTCAACTTTCTCTCTCATTCACCTCGATAAGTGTTTTTTTTACCATATCCTCTAGCACCACTTGAAGGTGCTAAATATACTAAATTTATCATTCAAATTAAAGATTGGCACACAAGCTATTAGTTTAACATACTTTGCTAAGCTTAGCATTGGATGCTAAGCTTAGCGTTAGTGCTAAGCTTTTGATCTTAGCATCTACTTCACATGCATCCTTTAGCACTAGTGCTAAACCTTTAGCACTAGTGCTAAACAATTTCTCTCACCTTTAGCTTCTGCTTAACATCTAGGGATGCGGATGCTCTTAGTACACATATATAACTTAATATAACACAACTATAGCGTTCAAATAACGACATCCATCGCTACTGAGGCATATTAATTTCCATGGACGAAATGCAGCTACACTGGTTGTAGTGAGCTGAGTTGGATCAAGAATGTGGGTACACCGGTAGCTTCTACATACAAAAAGGAAGAGGAAGGAAGAGAGAATGTACAAAGCAACACCGAATCAGTTGTATCATATGGACTCTGGCTATATATGTGTCTGCGATCTTGTTAGGGAATATCACGTTTTTGTTCAGTGATGAATGATGGTTTATCTAAACAGTACCCCTACTACCATCTAGGCTGCCACATTATGGTTTCTACATGCATGCCATCTTTTAGGTAATGGAAACTAGACACACTGTCCCGCCTTGATCTACACCATACCATGCACACAAATCAGTTTGTTAAAATATGAAAAGAACCAAAAAAGGGAAATAACTCAGAGAGCTATAAATATCCAACAAGGTAATCACCTTGCAGAGTAGCTGTGCGGCTGTCTGCTGTAGCTTAAAAAAGGTCAATATAAGGAGCACATTTGCATAACCGAGACATTTATATCAGCATTTTAATTTGAATATGCTTATCACTTATGGCCATTTCCTTTTAATTCTAGGATAATTAAGATGTCTTCATTCATAAGTGATCAATTAATTGTACCTCGTGCATATAGCACCCCACATGTTACATTTGCGCCGCATCACTATATCTATATGTACACACAATGTAGAGCACTCTATCAATTAGCCGGTGCAGCGTAAAAGAAGACAATACACATGGAGCATCGGCTGTCCTACAAAAAGGTAAGAGAATATATCCCTTGCCATGCACATTTTTGAAAGTTAAAACATGCGATTTTTTTTCTTGCTAAGTTTCAATATCAGGATCAACGTGAACAATGTTTAGCTTAGAATTTCCAACCATATTACTAATCATATCCTTGATTCATGGGCGATCAATGGCTCTATCTCAGTTTTGCCATGTTAAGCAGAAGATAAGAGCATCTCCAAGAGGCCCCTACTCCACCCCTCAAATCACTTTTTGAGGGCTAAGGACAAAAAATCAACTCCAATAACCCCTACTACATTTTTTTTGCAAATCAACCCCTACAACATTCATAACCGAGGATCCAAAAATAATAATCCTCCAAGCCCTTAGTTCAAGGCCGCCCTACTCCATCCTCCTAACCTCCTCCCTCCAGGATCCCACCCCTCTCCTCTGCCCGATTTCGCCACCCCGCCCGTCAATCCGGGCGGTGCCGACCGTCTCCCTCCACCAGCGTCACCGAGGTCTGCCACCCTCTCGCTGTTCCGGCTCTCCATGTTTTCCTGCACTGTGCCCTAGCCTTACAAGGTGCAAGTCGCTACGGCATCGCCTCCTTGTCTGCACTGTTGTTTGTGTTATCATTGAGAGCGAGTGTGGGTCAAAATGAAGACTTTGAGTGCAATGATATGGGAGTCTATGTGGCTTTGGAGTATCCGCATCACATTACTGCTAGATGAATTCCTTGATGTCTAGAGAAGGATGGAAAACCCTATAAGCGCACGATCAACTTCGAAATGACCCTTTTTCGGACGAAGGAGCCCCTCTCCAATTTTAATTAACCATGAAAATGATAAACAACAGTAGGTAATATATATCAAACATGAGCCTTGGCTCGGACCGTGGCCAACACAAGCGATCAACTCAAAGATGATCTTTTTTTCAGCACTCGTGGGAATGATATGTGTCCAAGTAGTTTATTTACTATACTTTTGTTGAAAACACCGACTACGTTGGATGAACTATGTAGTTTGATGAACATTTCCTAGTATTATTTGATTTTTTTTGTGTTCAAAATTATGAATTTGAACATTGTTGAGTTTTATGCGTAGACATATTATAATTCAAATTATTGTGGTGTCACATAGAGCAAATGTGCAACAAGAAGATTTTCTTTACAAATCTGAGAAATGAAGGGCAATGTTAGAGTTTTTAGGGCTGAGAAAGTAGGGGGTGCCCTCAAATGACCCTTCGAGGGCCTTTCTTGGAGATACTAAAGCAACTAACGCAATGGATGAAAATTAGCAAAGTATTTTTATTTTTATTTTTGCACAACTCACAAATGATCGTATTTAACACACAGTAAAAATATATTGTCATGCTTTTTGTCCATTTTCTACATGCATACGCTGTTTGTCTACTTTTTTTAGAAAAGCTTGAACGATGTGATTTTCTTGCTAAGTTTTAGGACGCTGATAACTGCCACATGTGTGGATGTTAAGGGGTCTACCCACACGTTTTGTGTGGTATCTAAGAAGATCAGCCCACACGCCTACGTGTGGGCAAAGCAAATAATGCCCATACATTTTTTCCTCCCGGTCCCTCTCACACGCCTACATGTGGGCGAAATAGATAACACCCACACGTCCGTACGTCAAGCCTCCTACATCATGGTCCTGCACGCCCCGACTGACAGTCACCATGCGCCCCGCAGTTTCCATGGTCTGGACCTCTCTTCCATGTTCGTTTAACTGCAATTTCCATGTCGCTGAACTACAGTTGCCATGTCGGACAACTACAGTTGCCATGGTTGCTCAACTGCAGTTGCCATCTAAGGTCAAGTGCCAGATGCCATTTTTGAACAACTGCAACTGTTGCCATGTATGGTCTGGTTTACTATAGTTGCCATGATTTGAAAACTTTAGGGGTTGCCACCTACTAACACTAGGCAGTTGCCATGTATGGTCTGGTTTACTACAGTTGCCATGATTTGAAAACTTTAGGAGTTGCCACCTACTAACACTAGGCAGTTGCCATGTAGCGCTACAAAGAGACATGGCAAAATAACATGTTCGGGTAAAGAGAGAGTTGTCATCTGCTTACAAGCACACTAGGATAGTTGCCATGTAACCTGCAAAACACATGGCAACTGACATGTTCGGGTAAAAGAGAGAGTTGCCATCTGCTTACAAGCACACCAGGGTAGTTGACATGTACCCTGCAAAACACATGGCAACTGGCAGCTTTGAGTGTGGGAGAGGAGACGGGCGTGTGGGCGAACTGATAAATGCCCACACACCAGCCCCTGTGTGGGCGAACTGCTAAACGCCCACACACCGGTCCCTCCGTGTGGTGAAAACAAACGTGTGGGCGACCGGATGAATGCCCACACACCAGCCCAGTCCTACATGGCACCACAAACATGTCAAAATTCGTGCAACCACAAACGAACGTGGATCCACGCGTGTGGGCGAGATGCAAACGTCCACACGTGTGGGCGTTAGTGTTTCTGAAGTTTTAAAAGCGGGATTGTATGGAACCATGTTTACATTAGTACTATATATATACTATTAATTCCATATTCATGACTCATGAGTGTACACGCCAATGTACTGAAGACAAAAAGCAAAGAAAAAAAGAAGAGGAAGAAGAGAGAACCGTGCATAAAAATATCTTTAGATTTTTTTAACCTTTAAGTACCTTGAATAAGAAGGGCATACAGATCAAGAGCTTTGCTGTCATAGTCTCTCTTTGATGCGTGCTACGTATCAGCTTTTCCTTTTAGCCATAAGTTGTCCCCGCCTTTCAATCGACCGTGCTACAAACGCAACTCATGAGGGAAATTTGACTTAAGGCAGGAGCAAGGTTAAGATCATGTACACCACACCTCCCCACTAACGGTATGAGACTAAACTTTAGAGAATATAAATCATGATTAAAATTATTATTAGCATGCAGCAATCTAGCATACTAGAAGAACATGGAAACATGTACAGCACCATTGCACAAGTAATGGCAACCATAATTAGAGACATGAACAAATCATGACGCACGTACTATTTGTTTGTAGCTGTAGCTGCTACAGAAGTGATGTTGTTGATGACGCATTGGTGAAGACAGGTCGAAGCAAATGACGTTGGAGACGTCGGTACGCGATGTGGCCCGACTTGGATGGAAGACACCCACGGTGACGAAGTTGAGCAGTCGCAGGAAGCGCTTCCCAAAAACCTAATTCGTCCTTTCCCTATGCAGGATCACAAGGACGAAGGGTTCTAGAGACCTGCTCTCCGGCTCGCTGGTGCACACACACGTTTGGAATGGAGTAGACTATGATGACGTTGCAAGTTGTGAGATGAGGCAAAACCCTAGGTTGTTTCGGTGTATCTTTGGCCGTAGCTGGTAAGTCATATTTATAGGAGGACCAAGGCGGTAATGTGTCGTGATCACGGTCTCAAACCGACTGTCGGGGTTGTGGTGCGACATATGCCAAGGGGTGGCTTGTCATGAAGAGGGCCAAGAGTACGTCGCCCGGCTCTAGAGGCGGGAGTGAGCGAGAATGCCTAAGCCGGCGAATCTTACCCAGGTTCGGAACTCTCCTGAGAGATAACACCCCTAGTCCTGCTCCGCGGGGTTTCCGCATGATCACTATCTCAACAAGGTAACTACAAGGTTGCTCCTTGAGCTGTTTGGCTAGAGGAGAAAGATGAGCGTGGCTAGCCTTTCTTTCCCTCTCTATATGTGTGTGTGCGCGCTAAGGTTCTGAACCCTTTGCATGGGTGACCTGGGGGATTTATATAGGCTTACCCGCCAGGGGTATAATGGTAATCCGGCCGGGTGTGGGACCCGGCCGTTAGTCTCTCTAAACACCGGCTTCTCCGCCGGCTGCTAGGGCCCGCCGCCTGGTGGGTCCCGCCGGCTGTCGTGTACTCGTCCGACAGGCGGCGCCCGCCGCTCGCGGGTCCGGTTGATCACTCCGCACTGTAGCCTCGTTACCGATGACGGATGGTTTATCGGGGAAAGCATGGCTACAGTACCGACGCCTAGTGGGCGTTCACTGTAGCTATTCCCCGTTTCCTCTGGTTAATGGTGCACAAACTTTGAGGGGGGAGGGAGCCGCCTGGTGGGAGGCGGATCACCCTCGTCGCTGCCTTCTGGAGATCTGGCGCCTTCTAGGGTTCACCGTCAGGTAGGGCCTGCCGCCTATGGGCCGTACCGATAGGTCATGATGGGAGCGTAGCTCCCTAGGTAGTAGGTGATGTCACAGGATGTGTGGCTACAGTACCCCGCCGGATGGCGGGCGTCCGCCAGGTACACTCGTACTGTAGCCGCGCTCAGCCCGGGATTCGAGGGTGACATGTTGCACCGTAGCCATGCCCCGTTCCGTCGTAGTTATGCAGGTGCAAACTTTGAGGGCACGAGGGGCCGCCTGCTGGAAACCGGCTGCCTCGTAGCCACCTTCCGGTATCCTGCTTCCTTTTGGCAGCCGGTCGCCTGGACCAGCCGGCCTAAGGGAGCAGTCGTCCGTCCGGGAGGTATGAGGGGCGCAGTCGGCCCCGATGTCTTGTAATATCATGAGGAGCTGATGAGGCTACCCGTGGTCATTTACTCCGACAGTAGTCCCCGAAGCTGGTGGGACGTCACGGCTGGAAAGGCAAGAAGCCCCAGCAGCTTCCTATTCTGAGTTGTTTGGTCAACTTGCTTCATCCGTCTTCTGGAAGTGTCGACAACAAGGAGCCGACCATCACCAGGACGACCGCCTGGTGAATTCGAAACGTCATGGTGGGACCGAGTAGCACGCCTGCCGGGTGGTAGGCCAGCCGCCTGTTGCTTGCCTGTCACATGGGCTAACAGGCCAGACCGGCCTGCTAGCCCACGCGCGCGACGGGACGTCGCCGCAGGCCGGGGCCCGCCACTACAGGGCCTCGGCACGCGCGTGTATCTGCTGCTGCCGAGGTGGGCGGTTGGGCTTCTGCGGCAGTTAATACGTGCCTTTATCGTGCGGTAAATCATGGGAATGTGGGGGGAGTGGGCGCAGTTAATCCCACGACCCCCCACGTCTCGCCCCCTCGGCTTCGCTATCTGGGGCTATAAGTAGGGGGAGGAGGGGGGCGGCAGACGCACGCGCGCCCTCCTCTCCCTTTGTCTTCGCCATTTCTCTTCTTCTTCTTCTTCTTGCTGCCGCCGCGCCCCTGCTTCTTGCCGAGGCGCTGCCGCAGCTCGTCGTCACCGAACCCCCCTCATGTCGCAGCTTTCTTGCCTTCTTACCGTCGCGGCGCGCCTCCGCGCAGCATCGACGCCCATGGCGCGCGAAAGGGCCGGCGACTAGGAAGGCTCCAACATCCACGAGGATCACCTCCCCTTCCTCCACCGGACGTGCTGGTTGCCTCTTGAGGCACGCGTGAAAGCGCGTGTTCTCCCGGAGGCAGAAATATCGCCAGCACCGGAGGACGGAGAACACGTCGTCTTCTGTTCTCACTTTCTCCACAGCTTTGGCCTGCCAACAAGTAGCTTCTTCCGCTCATTTCTGTCCTTCTACCGAGTCCAGCTGCACCACCTCACGCCGAACACGATGGTGCTGCTAGCCGCCTTCGTCACTCTCTGCGAAGGCTACCTCAGCATACTCCCCACCCTCGAGCTCTGGGGGAGTTTTTCTACCTCAAGCTGGGTACCGCCACCAAGAGCGAGGCGGCCCGGTGCGGGGCTTGCGTCGCAGTGCGGCGCTCAGGGACCGGGGTCCTCTTCCCGGCCCTTTCACTGACGCAGTCTGTCAAGCTGTGGCAGCGCTCCTACTTCTACGTCCGGAACGTCAACCTGGCAGAGGACTACATGAACCTACCGGCTGAGCCACGCACCAACTGGCAGTTCCGGCCGAAGACTATGTCGGCCGCCTCCTTCGCCGCCGCCCTCGCCCGACTATAGGTGATGATGGAGTCGGAGGGCCTCAAGGCCTCAGATCTGCTGACCGGCTTCGCGGCACGCCGAGTGCTCCCCCTTCAGTCCCGGCCCCACATCATCTGCCGCATGAGCGGGCGCCGGGACCCATGCCGGATGAGCACCAAGGAGATGCCGGATGTGGAGATCGTCCGGCTGGTAAACTACTTCTCCAACTGCAAGCTCTCGGAGAAGGAGTGGCGGTTTGGCAAGCCGCCGTACAGCCGAGCGCACCCTCCTCCTGCAGTAAGTCTTTTTGATTTTTTCTTCCTTCATTCGTCCGTGTTCTTCTTTTTGCCGCCTGACCAGTTGGCCATGGAACAGATCCTCTCGACCCATTCGGCCACCGACGCCCTAGAGCCAGGCCGCCAATATCAGCCGGGCCAAGCAGAGAGCTACATGGATGACCCCGACTTGGGGGCAGCCGCCATGGAGGACGACGACGCCACAGGCGGTGGTGGAGGTGGAGCAGACGGATCCTCAGAAGGCGGCCTTGAGGACTGGCCAGATGATGATGATGAGGAAAACGAGCCGCGCCGTGCTCACGGCGCCGACAAGGCGAGCGCGATCTCCTCAGGCGCGCCGAAGCGTCGGGCCGACGCCGGGATATACGGCAGTTGGCCCAAGAAGCTCAAGTCTTCGGCTGCCGCGACCAGGCGGTAGGAGGCCCCCACGAGGGCGGCCCAACACCAGAAGGCCCCAAAACAACACCCGATGGTGTCTAGGTAAGTACTTTGGCCTTTCCGTTGTTGCCTTGTGTTTGCTCTTCTTCTTTTCTTACAATACTTTTTCTCAATTCTTCTTTTTTGACACGAACAAGGTCCCTCTCTCTCTTGAGCGGGCCCCGTCCATCTCGGTGATTGGGGGGACAGGCGGCTCCGCGGGGCCCCGCCACGTTGACCCACTCGCCGACCTCCAGGAGGCAACGGATAGGAACGCGCAAGAGGCGCGCGAGGAGCGGGAGAAGGCAAAGGCGGCCAAGGCGGCACAAGCGGAGGCTGACGAAGCGGCCAAGGCCCAGGACGACTTGGCGGCCAAGGAGCAGGCAGACACGGCTGCCAAGGCTCAGGCGGAGGAGGCGGCGCACAGCCGGACCGCGGAGCTCGTCATCCCACTGCATGCAGAGCCACCGGCGCCGGAGGGCCAGACGCCGACTGGAGGGACCGGCGATGCTCAGCTGGTCATGGAGAGGGAGGGCGGAGGCCCCGTCGTCTTAGAGGCGGAGGTGAATCCTCGCATGCCGACTGGCGACGCACAGAGCAGCCGGATAGAAGCGCCGTCGGTGCCGCCGTCGCCGACTCCTATGGCCCGTACTCCGGTGCGTCGGCGTCCAGAGAGGGAGGCCTCAGCGTCACGACCGTTGGAGGTCGGGGCCACGAGCTCGTCGACCCCCAATGCTGAGGCCACCAGTGCCGCCCCACCAGGTTGGACGTCTGGAGGCAGCACAGGTGTGTTGAACATTGCCGCGCAAGAGGTCCATGCTTGGTTTAATGCCTAAGGCGCCGCCCTCCAGCAGTATACACAGGAGTTCTTGGCGACGCGAGCGGCCGTTCAGGTAAGTTTCTTGCTTCTTGCTTTCAATTCTTATAATCTTCCGTGGGGACGTGCCAGCGCACCCACTAGCTGTAGCCCCCGAGTTCCGGGCCGGCTGCTGAGCAGGCGGCTTGGAACTTAAAAGGTAATTTCCGACTGCTGACTTGTTTTTCTTCCATTGTCTTTGCTGCAGGATTATCACAACATCCGCGCAGCCGCCTACAACTCCCAGCTCCAGGAGCTGGCTAAGCGGACCGCCGACTTGACCGAGAGCCCGAGTAAGCACTCCGTCTTTTTTCTTGCAGGGGCGCGTCAGCGCACCCGCTGGGTGTAGCCCTCGAGATTCGTGCCGACTGCTGAGCAGTCGGGCCGGATCTCCCGGCGACCACTTGTCTTCTTTGTTGATTGCTGATATGTTTATCTTTTTATCTTTGCAGGGGCAGCCCCAACTTGCAGCGGCGCCTGGGCAAAGTCCAGATCGAGCTGCGCGCCAAGGAGGAGGAGCGCAACAGGGCGGCCCATGAGTGTGACCGCCTGGCCAAGGAGCTGGCGGACCAGGCGGAGCGTCACAAGCGGAGCTCTAGAAGATGAAGGAGGCGGAAGACTCCTTCACGGCCGAGTTCGAGACTCAACGCTCGCACTGGGCCGAGAAGGAGAAAATCCTTTCTGACGGCTATGGCGCAATTGAGGACATGATCGATGGTAAGTCCTGTTTTTCCTTCGAACAGCCGCCGACCGCATCAGGAGTCGGCTTCCGGCTTCTACTTTTCTGTTTTTCTTCTTGTGCAGAGTTCTTCCCCGGCTACGCCGTCGCTGTGAGCTAAGTCATCAAGGCATGACATGAGCAGCGTAGGAGGGTTGGAGTGGAGATTCCTCCCAATGCACCTTGGAACCTCAACGAGCATCTCCTCACCGTCAGGACGCGTCTCCAGCCAGCCCACCGCATGCTCCGTCACCTTTAGCGTGTCGGGGCCCAGATGCTGACCGCCCTCTGGCCGAACGTCCAAGTGCTTCGCAACCCCAGTCGGACTGCCGACTGGCTGGAAGCAGTAGTTGGCCGCTTCAAGGCTTGGAAGGGCGCTGCAGCTCGGGCGGGTGCGCGGAAAACCTTGGAGTTCGTCAAGGCATGGTACCCCGAGCTGAACCTGGACCAGCTGGCCACTTTTCGGGCTGAAGCTGGACCGGAGCTGGCGGCGGTGGACCGTGAGCTTTCTCAGCGGGTGGCGGCACTTGCTGAATACGCCGACACCTCCATCTTCGTCCCCGACCTGGATGAACGGGGCGCCGTGGTGCCACCCGACTGGTTCGGGCTGAACCCGGATGACAAGGACGACTCGGCAGAGGAGATCGCCTCCAGCGTCGAGGGCGAAGATGAGGAGGTCGAGGGTGATGAAGACGACGTGCCGAAAGATAGAGTAGACGGCCAACCTCAGCCCGATCGAGCCTCAAGCAACGAGCCGCGTGCGACTGCTGCTGATGCTGACCATGCGGAGACTCTCCAGTCGACCACTCCACTAGCCGACGCTGCCGACTCCACCAACCTGTCGGACCCACCTGTTCCTCCTTTGGCCTAGGCGGCCAGTTTTATCTTATCTTTTCCTGCGCTTGTAATTCTTTGAACAAGTTTTGTTAAATTTACGCAGTTCCACCCACTGGGGGTGTATTCATACCTTGTTGAATTCTGGCTATGAGCTCTATGTAAATTAATCTCGCACAAGTGTGTGCTTTACCGGGTTCTATCTTTCCTTGCTTTCCTGTTCTACTTTGGCTTTTTTCCTTTGCCGCTTTCCTTTGGTTGCCGCCCTGCCAGCCGGACAGCCGCTCTGTGGTCTGTGGCTGGGTCAGGGACTTAGCAGTTTTAGGAAGACAAGTACTTTGGCCTCTTAGAACGTAGCAAGTCAAGATGAGAAGCCGGCCGGCCGGCTGCTTATCAGCCGGACGGTAAAGGCAAGGAGCCGACTTGGCCTATACCAACACATTTTTCCTTAGTCATTTTTCGTGTGGACACCGTTTCCTGCCTTTAGCTCTTACCAGTTGGACAGTCGCTCTGTGAACTGCGGCTTAAGGCAAGAGAGGGCTCCAGATGTCGGCACACTACTTGTTCGACTGCAGGTAGTGTTGGCATAGGACAAGGCGGCAAGCCCTCGGGCCGACTGGTCGGACTCGGTGCCAGGCGGAAGAATGAAAATAACATATTCATAGGCAGAAACTTATCATATAGATAGAAAGGGTAGCCCCCGAGTGCTCCTCGAGGGTCCCGATGTCTTAGCTCTTAATACGAAAGGTAGCATGATACATACTGCATTAACTGTAAAATCTTCGAAGGAGATTTGCGTTCCATGGGTGCTCCGTCTCCTTGCCAGAATCATCCCTCTTGAGCGCCCTGGGCTTCTGCGCATCGATGAGGTAGTAGGACTCGTTGCCCAAAGCTTTGCTGATGACAAAAGGCCCCTCCCACGGGGCCGAGAGCTTGTGCTGGCCAGCTTTTCGCTGGATCAGTCGGATCACAAGGTCTCCTTCTCGAAAAGATTGGGTCTTGACCTTACGGATATGGTGGCGGCGCATGCCCTGCTGGTAGATGGTGGACCGGCTAAGTGCTAGCATCCGTCCCTCTTCCAACAGGTCGACACCGTCTTCTCATGCTTCCTTTGCTTCCGCTTCTGTGTACATGGTGACGTGAGGTGAGTCAAACTCGATGTCATTTGGGATGATGGCCTCGGCCCCGTACACAAGGAAGAAAGGAGTGAAGTCGGTTGATTTGTTTGGCTTGATCCGGAGACTCCAAAGGACGGCCGGTAGCTCATCGATCCAGCAGCCGGCCGAGCGCTCCAGCGGCTCGACCAGTCGGGGCTTGGTGCCGGACAGGATGAGGCCGTTTGCTCGTTCGACTTGGCCATTTGACTGCAGATGAGCAACGAACGCTAAATCCAGTCAGATGCCCTGCATCACGCAGAAATGGGCCAAGGCGCCTTTGGCAAAGTTTATGCCGTTGTCGGTGATAATGCTGTGTGGTACACCATACCGGACGGTGATATCTGCAATGAAGGTCACAACAGTCAGACCATTCAGTTTCTTGATTGGCTTCGCTTCTATCCATTTGGTGAATTTGTCCATGGCGATCAACAGATGAGTCATGCCGCCGCGTGCTGTCTTGAATGGGCCTACCATGTCCAGCCCCCAAATGGCGAAAGGCCAAGTTAGGGGGATGGTTTTGAGTGCAGAAGCCGGCAGGTGTTGCTTAGAGCTGAAATGTTGGCATCCGTTGCACTTTTTTTACCAAGTCTTTGGTGTCATCCAAAGCAGTCGGCGAGAAGAAACCATGGCGGAAAGCTTTGGCGACAAGGGATCTAGAGGCCACGTGGTGGCCGCACTCGCCTTGATGAGTGTCTCTGAGAATTGCTTTCCCCTTCTCTGGCTCGACGCAGCGTTGGAAAACGCCAGTTACGCTGCGCCTGACAAGCTCTTTGTTTACTATTGTGTATGCTGCTGCCCGGCATTGCACTTGCCGAGCCAGGATCTCATCGGCTGGTAGCTCACGGCTCACCAGGAAGTTGAGGATGGGATGCGCCCACGATGGTTCTTCGACCACTGTCATCACGACCACTGGTATGAGGATGGTTGGGTTGGGAGGCGGCGGGTTGGAGTCGGCCGCCATTTGTTGTGTCGTTGAAGTCCCCGGACCGACTGCTGCAGCCCCCGGGCTGGGTCCTGGAATCCCTGGGCCGACTGCGACTGCTGTAGTTCCCGTGCCGCCTGCCGAAGTCCTCAGGCCGCCTACCGCATCCCCCAGGCCGGGTTCTGAAGTTACCGGGCCGGGTGCGACTGCAGCAGTCCCCGTGCCGCCTGCCGAAATCCTCGGGCCGACTGCTGCAGCCCCTGAGTCGGATCTGACTGTTCCGGGAGCAGCTGGTACGAAGATGGACTCTGATTCTGGCGAAGGCTTGATAGACGGCTTGCAGAGGCATTGGAGGGAGACACCGACTGGCGTCGCTTGGCGAGTGGACCCGATCCGTGCCAGGGCATCGGCTTGCTCATTGTCGGCCTGTGGTACGTGAAGGAACTCGCACCCTTCAAAGTATCTGCTGATCTGCTGGATGAGGAAGCGGTAGCTCGCCATGTTTGCATCCTTGGCGTCCCAGTCACCAGATGACTGCTGGACCACCAAGTCCGAGTCGCCGTTGAGGGAATCCTGGATTACGGGTGTAACGCCCCAGATGTAACTTTCCCAATTTGTACTCCAACTCTTGCCGTTTCCGGCATTAAGTTATATTTATTTCCTCGGATTCGGGTTTTGTCTCCATGTGTTGTTTTCGTTTTCATGTATCTCATATCATGTCATCACGTGCATTGCATTTGCATACATGTTCATCCCATGCATTCGAGCATTTTCCCCGTTGTCCGTTTTGCATTCCGGCGCTTCGTTCTCCTCCGGTGGTCATTTCTAGCTTTCTTTCGTGTGTGGGGATTAAACATTTCCAGATTGGACCGAGACTTGCCATGCGGCCTTGGTTTACTACCGGTAGACCGCCTGTCAAGTTTCGGGTCATTTGGACTTCGTTTGATACTCCTACGGTTAACCGAGGGACCGAAAAGGCCTCGTGTGTGTTGCAGCCCAACACCCCTCAAATTTGTCCCAAAACCCACCAAACTGTGCTCCATGTCCTAGAGCATTCAATCACGATCGCGTGGGCGAAAACCGCACCTCGTTTGGACTCTCCTAGCTCCCTCTATGCCTATATATACACCCCCCCATTTCAGATCTCGTCTTCCTCCCCGTCCTCCTCGTTTTAAACAAAAAAACAGATCAAACCCCCCTGCCGACGGACGTGTCCGGATCGGACCGGACACCGTCCGCCCCGCCGCCGCCAGCCAACCGCGAGCCGCCACGCGTCCCCGCGGGACCAGATCGCCGCGGCCGTCCCGGCCCGGGAGGCCCAGGAGGGGCCCCCGCGAGCCCGCCTCTCCGCGCCGCCTCCTCGTCTCGGGCGCCGCCGCCTCCCCGCCCTCCGGCGACCGGCTCCATCGCCGCCACCGACCGGCCACCGCTGCTCTGGGCCCCGCCGCCGAGTGTCCCGCCACCGCTCGCCGCCTCTCCGCCGGCCTCCTCGCCGCCACGCGCCGCCACCACCGCACCGGCACCGCGCCTCCCCGCCGCTCCGGCCGCCCCCACCGGCTCCGGCGAGCCGTTTCCGGCGAGCCCGAGCTCGGGTGCTACAGTGACCCCGGCGTGAACAGTAAACCCTAGATCTAGGGTTGACTTTCCCCTCCCCTGTCTATTTTTTATGCAACTTTGACTGCTTATATCTCCGCAACCGTAGCTCTGTTTTGGGCGTATGATATATCAAAATCTTCGTCTCGACATGTACATCATTTCATTCCATTGCATCATTTGCATTTGAGTTCATCTTAATGCCCAAAATGCTGTTAGAAGGAGGCTTCGTGAGTAAAATTGCAGATCCGTTAGTTCATCATGCACTTTTGTCATTTTTGCCATGTTTAATTCGTGCATGATATGCTTGTGCCCCTTTGGGATGAATTGTTAAGCATTTTGTCTTCTTTCCAGAGGTGCCACCCATGCATTTTTAGGATGTGTGTGTTGTCTTGTGCAAGCTTGCGAAGAGAGGTACCTGAGATTGCTGATTTCAGGGACTTAGTGATTTTCACCAAGTCTGGGATATTTTAGTTCATGATGCTATATGTCCAGCTTGTTTCCTAGTGATCCGTGCCTCTTTTGAGGATGATCAGTAAGGGAGTTTTGATATTTATGTTATGCTCTATCCACCCATGTCTTTTTGTGCATATATGGAGTGCTCTAGGTTGACTCAATCGAGCTCAACTTTTGCTTCGTTGTTAATCTGGGCAGATCGTCAACTTGTTTGCGATTTTGCCGATGCTACCGTTAGTGATCCATGCATGCTATGCCTTTGTTCTTGCCATGTCTAGCTTGTATTTTGTTCCTTCTTAATGGATGTATGCTTGCCTTGCCATGACTTGCACCGTAGTGAGTGCATCGAGCTCGTTTACATGCCTTCGTCAGTTAAATTTCTGCATGTCTCAGTCTTCACTGAGTCTGAAAACTGATTGAGTTCGAGCTATGTTCGTGAGCTCGGTAGAGTATTTTGTGAACCCTTTTGGCCCCAGGTCACTTTGGGTGTTTTGTTAAGCTTGTTGAGTAGCTCCATGCCAAGTTCTTACTTTTCATGTTCAGGTCATCTATCATGTTGGTTTGCTGCTCCGAAGAGAGCATCGTGATCTGAAATTACAGACTAGTGTCAATTTCACCAAGTCTGGAATCTGTTTTGCATATTCATTTTTGCCATGCTTGTTTGAACCTCTTAATGGATGAATTTGCCTATGGCTCAGTGATAGTGTTTTGCTAACCATCTTGTGTACATCACTGCCATGTCTTTTGTTTTTATGTTTGGTGGCTGTAGCATGTTCACTTCGTTGCATTTAGGAGCCTACTTGCTGTATATCGCAGATCGGTTCGTTTCGTAAAACGCTCGCCATTTCCAAACCGTAACTCCGATTCCAATGATCTTTATATCGTTTTCAAGCGATTTCATCCCCTCTATCCAGTGGGACCCTTGGAATTCCAAGTTGAGGCCAGGTTCATGCATTTCCTGTCATATCTTGCATTTTGCATCCCGCATCGCATCCCGCATAGCATATCATCATTTCATCATATTGCTTGGTCTTGCACGTGGTTGATTGTATCCTTGTTGATTGTTTGTCTTGTTGGGTAGAGCCGGGAGACGAGTTCGCTACCGAGGAGCCCGTTGAGATTGCTTGTGAGGATCCAGTCAACTCTGACAACTGTGCAGGCAAGATGATCATACCCTCGAAATCACTACTATCTTTGCTATGCTAGTTTGCTCGCTCTTGCTATGCCAATGCTACGATGCCTACCTTTTGCTTGTCAGCCTCCCAATTGCCATGTTGAGCCTCTAACCCACCATTTTCCTAGCAAACCGTTGATTGGCTATGTTACCGCTTTGCTCAGCCCCTCTTATAGCGTTGCTAGTTGCAGGTGAAGATTGGAGCCGTTCCTTGTTGGAACATTTATTTACTTGTTGGGATATCATTATATTGATATGTTATCTTAATGCATCTATATACTTGGTAAAGGGTGGAAGGCTCGGCCTCTCGCCTAGTGTTTTGTTCCACTCTTGCCGCCCTAGTTTCCGTCATATCGGTGTTATGTTCCCGGATTTTGCGTTCCTTACGCGGTTGGGTTATAATGGGAACCCCTTGATATTTCGCCTTGATTAAAGCTTTTCCAGCAATGCCCAACATTGGTTTTACCATTTGCCACCTAGCCTCTTCTTTCCCTTGGGTTCTGCAGACTCAAGGGTCATCTTATTTTTAGCCCCCCCACGGGCCAGTGCTCCCTCTGAGTGTTGGTCCGACCGAGTAGACTGCGGGGCCACCTCGGGGCAACTTGAGGGTTGGTTTTACTCGTAGGATGTCTCATCTGAGTGTGCCCTGAGAAAGAGATATGTGCAGCTCCTATCGGGATTTGTCGGCACATTCGGGCGGTGTTGCTGGTCTTGTTTTAACCTGTCGAATTGTCTTGTTGTACCGGGTTACCGAGTCTGATTGGTGTGACTCGGGTGGAGGTCTATTCCTTCGTTGACCGTGAGAGCTTGTCATGGGCTAAGTTGGGACTCCCCTGCAGGGATTGAACTTTCGAAAGCCGTGCCCGCGGTTATGGGCAGATGGGAATTTGTTAATGTCCGGTTGTAGATAACTTAAACCTTAATTAATTTAAAATGAATCAACTGTGTGTGTTACCGTGATGGCCTCTTCTCGGCGGAGCCCGGGAAATGGACACGGTGTTGGAGTAGTGCTTGCGCAGGTTGTTCCTTCTAGTTTCTCGCTCGCGCTTTGCCTCCTCTTCTCGCTCTCCTTTGCGAATAAGTTAGCCACCATATATGCTAGTCGCTTGCTGCAGCTCCACATATACTTGCCTTATCCTGTCCTATAAGCTCAAATAGTCTTGATCGCGTGGGTGTGAGATTGCTGAGTCCCTGTGGCTCACAGATACTACAACTCCAGATGCAGGTCCAGGTGTTTCTGCTCTGGTTGACGATTACGAGCTCAAGTGGGAGTTCGACGAGGACTCTCAGCGATACTACGTGTCTTTTCCGGATGATCAGTAGTGGTGCCTAGTTGGGGTTATCGATTCAGGGCCTTGTCGCATGTTGGGGGTCTTTTCTATTTTGGCACCGTAGACGGGCCATGAGTGTTTGTTTGATGGATGCTATTTATGTACTCTGATGTGACGTGGCGAGTGTAAGCCAACTATGTTACCTCCCCTTTTTATTATGTATTACATGGGATGTTGTAATGATTGCCTAACTTGTGACATTGCTTTCAATGCGGTTATGCCTCTAAGTCGTGCCTCGACACGTGGGAGCTATAGCCGCATCGAGGGCGTTACAATGGGGTCCTCGGGCGTCCGGGCTATGCAACATGGGCCAGACTAATGGGCCGCGAAGATACAAGATAGAAGACTTTTGCCCGTGTTCGGATGGGACTCTCCTTTGCGTGGAAGGCAAGCTTGGCGTGTGGATATGAATATTCCTTTCTCTGTAAACCAATTCTATACAACCCTAGCACCCTCCGGTGCCTATATAAACCGGAGGGTTTAGTCCGCAGAGGCAATCATAATCATACAAGCTAGACATCTAGGGTTTAGCCATTATGATCTCATGGTAGATCAACTCTTGTAACCCCTATACTCATCAAAGTCAATCAAGCAGGACGTAGGGTTTTGCCTCCATCGAGAGGGCCCGAACCTGGGTAAACATCGTGTCCCCTGCCTCCTATTACCCTCGATCCTTAGACACACAGTTCGGGACCCCCCTACCCGAGATCTGCCGGTTTTGACACCGACATTCGTGCTTTCATTAAGAGTTCCTCCGTGTTGTCGATGGAAGGATCGATGGCTCACCTTGTCATCAACGACAAAATCACCTCTAGAAAAGCCCTAGTTCCTGGGCAGATCCTCCAGATCGACAATTTCACCATGGGCGCCCGCCTGGTGCTACCTCTTGAGCACTGCGTTGGTTTTCCCTTGAAGAGGAAAGGGTGATGCAGCAAAGTAGCGTAAGTATTTCCCTCAGTTTTTGAGAACCAAGATATCAATCCAGTAGGAGGCCACACACGAGTCTCTCGCACCTACACAAACAAATAAAATCCTCGCAACCAACACAATACAGGGGTTGTCAATCCCTTCACGGTCACTTACGAAAGTGAGATCTGATAGATATGATAAGATAATATTTTTGGTATTTTTATGATAAAGATGCAAAGTAAATAAAGCAAAATAAAAACGGTGCAAGAAATAGCTTGTTGATGGAAGATTAATAAGATAGAAAATAGACCCGAGGGCCATAGGTTTCACTAGTGGCTTCTCTCGAGAGCATAAGTATTACGGTGGGTAAACAAATTACTGTTGAGCAATTGACAGAATTGAGCATAGTTATGAGAATATCTAGGTATGATCATGTATATAGGCATCACGTCCGAGACAAGTAGACCGACTCCTGCCTGCATCTACTACTATTGCTCCACACATCGACCGCTATCCAGCATGCATCTAGAGTATTAAGTTCAAAAGAACAGAGTAACGCTTTAAGCAAGATGACATGATGTAGAGGGATAAACTCATGCAATATGACATAAACCCCATCTTGTTATCCTCGATGGCAACAATACAATACGTGCCTTGCTGCCCCTACTGTCATTGGGAAAGGACACCGTAAGATTGAACCCAAAGCTAAGCACTTCTCCCATTGCAAGAAAGATCAATCTAGTAGGCCAAACCAAACTGATAATCCGAAGAGACTTGCAAAGATAACCAATCATACATAAAAGAATTCAGAGAAGATACAAATATTGTTCATAGATAAACTTGATCATAAACCCACAATTCATCGGTCTCAACAAACACACCGCAAAAGAAGATTACATCGAATAGATCTCCACAAGAGAGGGGGAGAACATTGTATTGAGATCCAAAAAGAGAGAAGAAGCCATCTAGCTAATAACTATGGACCCGAAGGCCTGAGGTAAACTACTCACACATCATCGGAGAGGCTATGGTGTTGATGTAGAAGCCCTCCATGATCGATGCCCCCTCCGGTGGAGCTCCGGAAAAGGCCCCAAGATGGGATCTCACGGGTACAGAAGGTTGCGGCGGTGGAATTAGGGTTTTGGCTCTGTATCTGGTAGTTTGGGGGTACGTAGGTATATATAGGAGGAAGAAGTACGTCGGTGGAGCAACATGGGCCCCACGAGGGTGGAGGGCGCGCCTGGGGGGGGGGTAGGCGCGCCCCCCACCTCGTGCCTTCCTGGTTGCTTTCTTGACGTAGGGTCCAAGTCCTCTGGATCACGTTCGTTCCAAAAATCACGTCCCCGAAGGTTTCATTCCGTTTGGACTCCGTTTGATATTCTTTTTCTGCGAAACTCTGAAATAGGCAAAAAACAACAATTCTGGGCTGGGCCTCCGGTTAATAGGTTAGTCCCCAAAATAACATAAAAGTGTATAATAAAGCCCAATAATGTCCAAAACAGAATATAATATAGCATGGAACAATAAAAAATTGTAGATACGTTGGAGACGTATCACCTGGCTATAAAGCCTGAGGCAGCTCCTTGGATTGCCAAAAGTCATCTCCGCATCGACCCCGAAAGCGTCGATAAGATGGATCCAACAGATGTTTCGTCTTTAGACGAACTACTAGATCGCATCGCCGCCCTAGGGGTCTCAACATATTATGATCTGATCAGGCTTAAACCCGACCAGAGAGAAATCATATCCCCACCGGTCACCCACCTGGTGATCGTCATGGAAGAGCAAGGTGAGGATACCGCTCCTCCTACGCTATAAAAAACTATGCTTGGATCTCCGAGCTCCGCGAGCCGGACGCCCATCTTCGAGAAACTATCCGTCCTCTGAACATAGAATCAGGCTTCGAGCCTAAAAACTCTCATGACACTCCGGATCCGGGGCCATTAAGCTCAGTAATTCTTCAAAACCCGGATTCCACAATGGGCCACGGGTCAGATTTAATCCCACCCGCCCACCACAAGCAATACTCTCCAAGCAATTCTGGTCCCCCGGACATATGTGATCTAATGTATATACGTCAGCAACCTCAGGAAACAGTCCATCACTTTTGGGCTAGATTCCTACTTGTTAAAAACAAGATTAAAGATTGCTGCGACGACAACGCGATCTCAGTATTTCGCAACAACTGTACAGATGAGGGAATCCTTAATGCCCTCAACCACCGCCGCATACTGCACTTTGCAGATTTGGCACACATAGTGCAGAAGTGCTGCGCAATGGAAAGCGCTTGGAAAACTCAAACAGCCAGTTGGGAACCATAGGCCTTTAAGCCACCTGCCGGACGGGCAAAAAGGATGCACCCTCGCGGGGCACCTGATCACCATCCCGTGGACAAGAAAATTAAGCCCTTTACGGGGCATAGAACTGTCCTCGAGGGATGGCTCGATAGGCCATGTCAAATACACATGACGCCGAATACCGAACCAACACACAGCCTACGGGCATGTTGGATACTCCGGCAAGTGGCCAAGAGTGGTGAAGGTATCCTCACCAACACTAACCCAGAGAAGTACTCTTCGGAGGACGACGATCCCGAAGTATTCACAATCTTCGAGACCTTCTCATCAAATAATCGGCGCAAACGGGCGCTCCGCGACCTTGCCGAAGTCTGCCAAGTAGCAGCAACAAACCCTTGGAATGATACGGCGATTACTTTCAATGCCAATGACGAACGAAGATCCCGCTCAGTCCGGGCACCAGCCGCTCTGGTCCTAAACCCAATCTTGGACGACTTTCGGCTCACTAAAGTGCTAATGGACGGTGGTAGCAGACTGAACCTCATCTATGAGGACACACTCAATAAAATGCAAATGGACAGGAGTCACATTGAGCAGAGTAATACAACTTTTCGAGGCATTATACCCAATCGGGAAGCAAGATGCTTGGGGAAAATCAAACTCGACGTGGTATTCGGCACACCGAAGAACTATAGGTCCGAAGAGTTACTCTTCCATGTGGCACCTTTCAACATCGGGTATCATGCCCTGCTGGGGCAAGACACATTCACACGCTTTCAAGCTATACCCCATTACGGGTATATGAAGCTCAAAATGCCCAGGCCCAACGGAGTTATCACTGTTACCAGTGATCCGGATATAGCACTCCGCGCCGAAAACAAAACCGCCTCCCTGGCCCTCGAGGCACTATCGGAGGCCCTCGCGGCCGAAGATTTAACCACCTTACGTTCCATAGTGGATAGGGATGACGTAATACTCGATAAGAGACCTAAGTCAACTTCCTTCAAACCAGCAGACGAAATAGTCAAATTTCAAGCTCACCCGACGGACCCCAAGAAGACAGCTTCCATCGGGGCATAGCTGGATCCGACGGTCGATGCTGCCTTACGCTCGTTCCTGTGCGAAAACTGGGACATCTTCACCTGGCACCCTTCTGATATGCCAGGAATCCCGCACGGACTGGCCGAACATAGTCTCAATATACTGAATGGATACAAGCCAGCCAAGCAAAAGCTGCGCCGATTTTCCGAACCCAAACGACAGGCCATGGGGGAGGAGCTAGCCAAGTTACTTGAAGCCGGGTTTATCAGAGAAATCAAACGTCCAGACTGGTTAGCAAACTTGGTCATGGTACCGAAGAAGGATAAATCCTGGCGCCTGTGTGTCGATTTCAAAGACCTTAATAAGGCCCGCCCTAAGGACACCTTCCCATTACCTCGTATCGACTAGGTTATTGATGCAACGCGGGACACGATTCACTGTGTTTCCTCGAAGCATACTCCGGATACCATCAAATTAAGATGAAGGAATCCGACCAGGCCGCAACGACATTTATCACCCCATATGGGCCTTTCTGCTTCAACACTATGCCTTTTGGCCTCAAGAACGCCGGCGCCACATACCAACGCATGATTCAAACATGCCTGGAAAAGCAAATCGGCAAGACTGTGGAGGCATATGTAGATGACGTAGTCATCAAAACCAAGCACGTGGAATCGTTGGTGGATGACTTACGCCTTACATTCGACAACCTCCGAACATATGACAACAGGCTCAATCCGGAAAAGTGCGTTCGGCGTTCCCGCCAGCAAACTACTCGGGTTTGTTGTCTCCAATAGAGGAATTGAAGCAAACCCAGCCAAAATCCGAGCCCTGTCACAATTGGCAACACCAACTGACCTCAAGCAGGTCCAAAAATTAGCCGGGTGCGTGGCAGCTTTGAGCCGTTTTATCTCCAGATTAGGAGAAAAGGCATTGCCATTGTATCGCCTGCTCTGACACACCGACCACTTCGCGTGGACGGACGTGGAAGCAGCCGAGCTGGAGGAAATAAAAAATTTACTAGCTAGCAACCCAATCCTGTCCGCACCAAACGTCGGTGAACCGATGTTGCTTTACACATCCGCAACCCACTAGGTGGTGAGTGCAGTGCTCGTCGAACGAGAAGAAGAGGGGCATAAATTCCCACTTCAAAAACTAGTATACTATGTATCGACGGTCCTTACACCATGCAAATCTCGATACCCGCATTATCAGAAGATAGCATATGCGGTCTTTATGGCATCTCGCAAGCTACGACACTATTTTCAAGAGTGCTCGATCACGGTGGCTTCAGAAGTACCACTCAATGATATTATAAACAACCGAGACGCCACTGGCCAGATTGCCAAATGGGCCATTGAGATCTTACCATTTGAAATAACGTACAAACCACACCGAGCCATTAAATCTCAGGTGTTGGCTGACTTCATCGCCGAATGTACAGAGGCCAAACTCCCTAAAGAGTATGACACGTATTCCAATTGGGCGATGCACTTCGATGGCTCTAAAATGCTAGCTAGACTTGGGGCCGACATCGTCCTGACACCCCCCATAGGAGATACAGTCCGTTATGTGCTCCAAATACTGTACATAGATTCTAATAACACAGCCGAATATGAGACCTTATTGCATGATTTTCAGATGGCTATCTCTATGGGCATACAATGCCTCGAGGTGCGCGGGGATTCTAACCTCGCAATATCCCAAATAAACGGAGATTTTGATGCGAAAGATCCGAAGATGGCGGCTTACCGTAACGCCGTATGATGTCTACTACACAACCTTCTTCTTGTAGACGTTGTTGGGCCTCCAAGTGCAGAGGTTTGTAGGACAGTAGCAAATTTCCCTCAAGTGGATGACCTAAGGTTTATCAATCCATGGGAGGCGTAGGATGAAGATGGTCTCTCTCAAACAACCCTGGAACCAAATAACAAAGAGTCTCTTGTGTCCCCAACACACTCAATACAATGGTAAATTGTATAGGTGCACTAGTTCGGCGAAGAGATGGTGATACAAGTGTAATATGGATGGTAGATATAGGTTTTTGCAATCTGAAAATATAAAAACAGCAGGGTAACTAATGATAAAAGTGAGCACAAACGGTATTGCAATGCTAGGAAACAAGGCCTAGGGTTCATACTTTCACTAGTGCAAGTTCTCTCAACAATAATAACATAATTGGATCATATAACTATCCCTCAACATGCAACAAAGAGTCACTCCAAAGTCACTAATAGCGGAGAACAAACGAAGAGATTATTGTAGGGTACGAAACCACCTCAAAGTTATCCTATCTGATCGATCTATTCAAGAGTCCGTAGTAAAATAACACGAAGCTATTCTTTCCGTTCAATCTATCATAGAGTTCATACTAGAATAACACCTTAAGACACAAATCAAGCAAAACCCTAATGTCACCTAGATACTCCAATGTCACCTCAAGTATCTGTGGGTATGATTATACGATATGCATCACACAATCTCAGATTCATCTATTCAACCAACACAAAGAACTTCAAAGAGTGCCCCAAAGTTTCTACCGAAGAGTCAAGACGAAAACGTGTGCCAACCCCTATGCATAAGTTCACGTGGTCATGGAACTCGCAAGTTGATCACCAAAACATACATCAAGTGGATCACGTGATATCCCATTGTCACCACAGATAAGCACATGCAAGACATACATCAAGTGTTCTCAAATCCTCAAAGACTCAATCTGATAAGATAACTTCAAAGGGAAAACTCAATTCATCACAAGAGAGTAGAGGGGGAGAAACATCATAAGATCCAAATATAATAGCAAAGCTCGCGATACATCAAGATCGTGCCAACTTAAGAACATGAGAGAGAGAGAGAGAGATCAAGCACATAGCTACTGGTACATACCCTCAGCCCCGAGGGTGAACTACTCCCTCCTCGTCATGGAGAGCGCCAGGATGATGAAGATGGCCACCGGTGAGGGATCTCCCCTCCGGCAGGGTGCCGGAACGGGTCTAGATTGGTTTTCGGTGGCTACAGAGGCTTGCGGTGGCGGAACTCCCGATCTATTCTGTTCTCTGATGTTTTTAGGGTATATGTGAAGGAAATATGCCCTAGAGGCAATAATAAAGTTATTATTTATTTCCTTATTTCATGATAAATGTTTATTATTCATGCTAGAATTGTATTAACCGAAAACATAATACATGTGTGAATACATAGACAAACAGAGTGTCACTAGTATGCCTCTACTTGACTAGCTCGTTGAATCAAAGATGGTTAAGTTTCCTAGCCATAGACATGAGTTGTCATTTGATTAACGGGGTCACATCATTAGAGAATGATGTGATTGACTTGACCCATTCCGTTAGCTTAGCACTTGATCATTTAGTTTGTTGCTATTGCTTTCTTCATGACTTATACATGTTCCTATGACTATGAGATTATGCAACTCCCGTTTACCGAAGGAACACTTTGTGTGCTACCAAACGTCACAACGTAACTGGGTGATTATAAAGGTGCTCTACAGGTGTCTCCGAAGGTACTTGTTGGGTTGGCGTATTTCGAGATTAGGATTTGTCACTCCGATTGTCGGAGAGGTATCTCTGGGCCCTCTCGGCAATGCACATCACTTAAGCCTTGCAAGCATTGCAACAAATGAGTTAGTTGTGGGATGATGTATTACAGAATGAGTAAAGAGACTTGCCGATAACGAGATTGAACTAGGTATTAAGATACCGACGATCGAATCTCGGGCAAGTAACATACCGATGACAAAGGGAACAACGTATGTTATTATGCGGTCTGACCGATAAAGATCTTCGTAGAATATGTAGGAGCCAATATGAGCATCCAGGTTCCTCTATTGGTTATTGACCAGAGATGTGTCTCGGTCATGTCTACATTGTTCTCGAACCCGTAGGGTCCGCACGCTTAACGTTACGATGACGGTTTCATTATGAGTTTATATGTTTTGATGTACCGAAGGTTGTTCGGAGTCCCGGATGTGATCACGGACATGACGAGGAGTCTTGAAATGGTCGAGACATGAAGATTGATATATTGGAAGCCTATGTTTGGACATCGGAAGTGTTTCGGGTGAAATCGGCATTTTATCGGAGTACCGAGAGGTTACCGGAACCCCCCGGTAACCTAATGGGCCTTAATGGGCCTAGTGGAGGAAGAGGAGAGGAGGCCAAGGGGCAGCCGTGCGCCCCTCCCCCCAAGTCCGAATTGGACAAGGAAGGGGGGCGGCCCCCTTTCCTTTCCCCTCTCTCTCCTTCCCCCCCAAGTCCTACTCCAACATGTAAAGGGGGGGAGTCCTATTCCCGGTAGGAGTAGGACTCCTCCTGGCGCGCCCCTTGCCTGGCCGCACCTCCTCCCCCTTGCTCCTTTATATAAGGGGGCAGGGGGGCACCCCATAGACAACAATTGATCTCTTGATCTCTTAGCCGTGTGCGGTGCCCCCCTCCACCACAATCCTCGATAATATTGTAGCGGTGCTTAGGCGAAGCCCTGCGACGGTAGAACATCAAGATCGTCACCACGCCGTCGTGCTGACGGAATTCTTCCCCGACATTCTGCTGGATCAGAGTCCGGGGATCGTCATCGAGCTGAACGTGTGCTAGAACTCGGAGGTGCCATAGTTTCGGTGCTTGATCGGTCGGGCCGTGAAGACGTACGACTACATCAACCGCGTTGTTCTAACGCTTCCGCTTTCGGTCTACGAGGGTAAGTGGACAACACTCTCCTCTCTCGTTGCTATGCATCACCATGATCTTACGTGTGCGGAGGATTTTTTTTGAAATTACTACGTTCCCCAACAGTGGTATTAGAGCCAGATTTTATGCGTTGATGTTATATGCACGAGTAGAACACAAGTGAGTTGTGGGCGATATAAGTCATACTGCTTACCAGCATGTCATACTTTGGTTCGGCGGTATTGTTGGATGAAGTGGCCCGGACCGACATTACGCGTACGCTTACGCGAGACTGGTTCTACCGACGTGCTTTGCACACAGGTGGCTGGCGGGTGTCAGTTTCTCCAACTTTAGTTGAACCAAGTGTGGCTACGCCCAGTCCTTGCGAAGGTTAAAACATCATCAACTTGACAAACTATCGTTGTGGTTTTGATGCGTAGGTAAGAACGGTTCTTGCTAAGCCCGTAGCAGCCACGTAAAACTTGCAACAACAAAGTAGAGGACGTCTAACTTGTTTTTGCAGGGCATGTTGTGATGTGATATGGTCAAGACATGATGCTAAATTTTATTGTATGAGATGATCATGTTTTGTAACCTAGTTATCGGTAACTGGCAGGAGCCATATGGTTGTCGCTTTATTGTATGTAATGCAATCGCCCTGTAATGCTTTACTTTATCACTAAGCGGTAGCGATAGTCGTAGAAGCATAAGATTGGCGAGACGACAACGATGCTACGATGGAGATCAAGGTGTCGCGGCGGTGACGATGGTGATCATGAAGGTGCTTCGGAGATGGAGATCACAAGCACAAGATGATGATGGCCATATCATATCAGTTATATTGATTGCATGTGATGTTTATCTTTTATGCATCTTACTTTGCTTAGTTATGACGGTAGCATTATAAGATGATCTCTCACTAAATTTCAAGATAAAAGTGTTCTCCCTGAGTATGCACCGTTGCCAAAGTTCGTCGTGCCCAGCACCACGTGATGATCGGGTGTGATAAGCTCTGCGTCCATCTACAACGGGTGCAAGCCAGTTTTGCACACGCAGAATACTCAGGTTAAACTTGACAATCCTAGCATATGCAGATATGGCCTCAGAACACTGAGACCGAAAGGTCGAGCGTGAATCATATAGTAGATATGATCAACATAGTGATGTTCACCATTGAAAACTACTCCATTTCACGTGATGATCGGTTATGGTTAAGTTGATTTGGATCACGTGATCACTTAGAAGATTAGAGGGATGTCTTTCTAAGCGGGAGTTCTTAAGTAATATGATTAATTGAATTTTAATTTATCATGAACGTAGTCCTGAGAGTATTTGCATATCTATGTTGTAGATCAATAGCTCGCGTTATTGCTTCCCTATGTTTTATATGTGTTCCTAGAGAAAACTAAGTTGAAAGATGATAGTAGCAATGATGCGGACTGGGTCCGAGATCTGAGGTTTATCCTCATTGATGCACAGAAGAATTATGTCCTTGATGCACCGCTAGGTGACTGACCTATTGCAGGAGCAGATGCAGACGTTATGAACGTTTGTCTAGCTCAATATGATGACTACTTGATAGTTTAGTGCACCATTCTTAACAGCTTAGAATCGGGACTTCAAAGACGTTTTGAACGTCATGGACCATACGAGATGTTCCAGGAGTTGAAGTTAATATTTCAAGTTAATACCCGAGTTGAGAGATATGAAGTCTCCAACAAGTTCTATAGCTAAAAGATGGAGGAGAATAGCTCAAGCAGTGAGCATGTGCTCAGATTGTCTGGGTACTACAATCGCTTGAATCAAGTAGGAGTTAATCTTCCAGATAAAATAGTGATTGACAGAATTCTCTAGTCACCATCACCAAGTTAGTAGAACTTCGTGATGAACTATAATATGCAAGGGATAACGGAAACGATTCCCAAGCTCTTCGTGATGAAAAAATCGGCGGAGGTAGAAATCAAGAAAACATCAAGTGTTGATGGTTGACAAGACCACTAGTTTCAAGAGAAAGGGCAAAGGGAAGAAGGGGAACTTCAATAAGAACAGCAAACAAGTTGCTGCTCTAATGAAGAAATGCAAGTCTGGACCTAAGCCTGAGACTAAGTGCTTCTACTGCAAAGGGACTGGTCACTAGAAGCGGAACTACCCCAAGTGTTTGGTGGATAAGAAGGATGGCAAAGTGAACAAAGCTATATTTGATATACATGTTATTGATGTGTACTTTACTAGTGTTTATAACAACCCCTCGGTTTTTGATACTAGTTCAGTTGCTAAGATTAGTAACTCGAAATGGGAGTTGCAAAATAAACAGAGATTAGTTAAGGGTGAAGTGACGATGTGTGTTGGAAGTGGTTCCAAGATTGATATGATCATCATCGCACACTCCCTATACTTTCGGGATTAGTGTTGAACCTAAATAAATGTTATTTGGTGTTTGCGTTGAGCATAAATATGATTGGATCATGTTTATTGCAATACGGTTATTCATGTAAGTTAGAGAATAATTGTTGTTTTGTTTACATGAATAAAACCTTCTATGGTCATACACCCAATGAAAATGGTTTGTTGGATCTCGATCGTGGTGATACACATTTTCATAATATTGAAGCCAAAAGATGCAAAGTTAATAATGATAGTGCAACTTATTTGTGGCACTGCCATTTAGGTCATATTGGTGTAAAGCGCATGAAGAAAATCCATGTTGATGGGCTTTTGGAATCACTTGATTATGAATCAGTTGATGCTTGCGAACCATGCCTCATGGCCAAGATGACTAAGACTCCGTTCTCTGGAATAATGGAGCGAGCAACATATTTGTTGGAAATCATACATACTGATGTATGTGGTCCGATGAATATTGAGGCTCACGGCAGGTATCATTATTTTCTGATCTTCACAGATGATTTGAGCAGATATGAGTATATCTACTTGATGAAACACAAGTCTGAAATATTTGAAAAGTTCAAAGAATTTCAGAGTGAAGTGGAGAATTATCCTAACAAAAATAAAAGTTTCTACGATATGATCGTAGAAGTAAAATATTTGAGTTACGAGTTTGGCCTTCAGTTAAAACAATGTGAAATAGTTTCACTACTCACGCCACCTGGAACACCACAGTATAATGGTGTGTCCGAGCGTCGTAACCCGTGCTTTATTAGATATGGTGCGATCTATGATGTCTCTTACCGATTACCACCATCGTTCTGGGGTTATGCATTAGAGACAGCTACATTCATGTTAAATAGGGCACCATCTAAATCCGTTGAGACGACACCGTATGAACTGTGGTTTGGCGAGAAACCAAAGCTGTCGTTTCTTAAAGTTTGGGACTGCGATGCTTATGTGAAAAAGTTTCAACATGATAAGCTCGAACCCAAATTGGAGAAGTAAATCTTCATAGGATACCCAAAAGAAAATGTTGGGTACACCTTCTATCACAGATCCGAAGGCAAGATATTCATTGCTGAGAATGGATCCTTTCTAGAGAAGGAGTTTCTCTCGAAAGAAGTGAGTGGGAGGTAAATAGAACTTGATGAGGTAACTGTACCTGCTCCCTTATTGGAAAGTAGTTCGTCACAGAAATCTGTTCCTGTGAGTACTACACCAATTAGTGAGGAAGCTAATGATGATGATCATGTAACTTCAGATCAAGTTACTACCGAACCTCGTAGGTAAACCGGAGTGAGATCTGCACCAGAGTGGTACGGTAATCCTGTTCTGGAGATCATGTTACTTGACCATGACGAACCTACGAACTATGAGGAAGCGATGATGAGCCCAGATTCCATGAAATGGCTTGAGGCCATGAAGTCTGAGATGAGATCCATGTATGAGAGCAAAGTACGGACTTTGATTGACTTGCCCAATGATCGGCGAGCCATTGAGATTAAATGGATCTTCAAGAGGAAGACGGACGCTGATAGTAGTGTTACCATCTACAAAGCTAGAATTGTCGCAAAAAGGTTTTCGACAAGTTCAAGGTGTTGACTACGATGAGAGTTTCTCACTCGTATCTATGCTTAAGTCTGTCCGAATCATGTTAGCAATTGCCGCATTTGATGAAATCTGGCAAATGGATAAACAAAACCGCATTCCTTAATGGATTTATTAAAGAAGAGTTGTATATGATGCAACCAGAAGGTTTTGTCAATCCTAAAGGTGCTAACAAAATATGCAAGCTCCAGCGATCCATCTATGGACTGGTGCAAGCATCTCAGAGTTGGAATATACGCTTTGATAAGTTTATCAAAGCATATAGTTTTATACAGACTTGTGATACGTCTCCGTCGTATCTACTTTTCCAAACACTTTTGCACTTGTTTTGGACTCTAACTTGTATGATTTGAATGGAACTAACCCGGACTGACGCTGTTTTCAGCAGAATTACCATGATGTTGTTTTATGTGCAGAAAACAAATATTCTCGGAATGACCTGAAACTTCACGGGAGGTCTTAGAAAAAATAATAAAAAATACTCGCCAAATATGAAGACCAGGGGGCCCACACCCTTCTCACGAGGGTGGGGGGCGCCCCCCTACCTCGTGGGCCCCCTGTTGACCCTCCGACGCCAACTCCAACTCTATATATTTGCTTTCGGAGAGAAAAAAAATCAGAGAGAAGAAATCATCGCGTTTTACGATATGGAGCCGCCGCCAAGCCCTAAAACCTCTCGGGAGGGCTGATCTGGAGTCCGTTCGGGGCTCCGGAGAGGGGGATTCGTCGCCGTCGTCATCATCAACCATCCTCCATCACCAATTTCATGATGCTCACCGCCGTGCGTGAGTAATTCCATCGTAGGCTTGCTGGACGGTGATGGGTTGGATGAGATTTATCATGTAATCGAGTTAGTTTTTTTAGGGTTTGATCCCTAGTATCCATTATGTTCTGAGATTGATGTTGCTATGACTTTGCTATGCTTAATGCTTGTCACTAGGGCCCGAGTGCCATGATTTCAGATCTGAATCTATTATGTTTTCATGAATATATGTGAGTTTTGATCCTATCTTGCAAGTCTATAGTCACCTACTATGTGTTATGATCCGGCAACCCCGAAGTGACAATAATCGGGACCACTCCCGGTGATGACCATAGTTTGAGGAGTTCATGTATTCACTATGTGCTAATGCTTTGTTCCGGTTCTCTATTAAAAGGAGGCCTTAATATCCCTTAGTTTCCAATAGGACCCCGCTGCCACGGGAGGGTAGGAAAAAAGATGTCATGCAAGTTCTTTTCCATAAGCACGTATGACTATATACGGAATACATGCATACATTACATTGATGAATTGGAGCTAGTTCTGTGTCACCCTATGTTATGACTGTTACATGATGAACCGCATCCGGCATAATTATCCATCACTGATCCGGTGCCTATGAGTTTTCTATATACTGGTTTACGCTTATTTACTTTCCCGCTGCTACTGTTACAATCACTACAAAATACCAAAAACATTACTTTTGCTGTCTTTACTTTTGTTGCCGCTACCGCCACTATCATATTACTTTGCTACTAAACACTTTGCTGCAAATGCTAAGTTTCCAGGTGTGGTTGAATTGACAACTCAGCTGCTAATACTTGAGAATATTTTTTGGCTCCCCTTGTGTCGAATCAATAAATTTGGGTTGAATACTCTACCCTCGAAAGCTGTTGCGATCCCCTATACTTGTGGGTTATCAAGACTAATTTCTGGCGCCGTTGCCGGGGAGCATAGCTCTATTCTTTGAGTCACTTGGGATTTATATCTACTTATCACTATGAAGAACTTGAGAGATCCAAAAACCAAGATCTATCCCTCAACTACGAGGGGAGGTAAGGAACTGCTATCTAGCTCTGCACTTGATTCACCTTATGTTATGAGTAAATTTGCGACACCTACATCTGCTTCTGCTATTCGTTCTGATATGTCACATGTTATCGATGATGCCACTTCTGCTATGCATGATACTTATGATGAAACTGCTTCTATGCCTGATACTACTGTGCCCCTTAGTGAATTTCTTGATGAACAAATTGCTAGGGCTAGAGAAAAATAAATTATTGAATCTGAATACGATGATGAGAGTGATGATGAAAATATGCCTGTTATTCCTGAAGGTTATCTTTTTGATAGGGAATCTTCTGCCGCTATTTTTGCTTGCAAAGATAGATATGAGCTTAAGAGGTTATTAATTAAATGGAACAAAGAATCACTTAGAGATAAAATGAGACCCGACCCTGCTTTTGCTACTTCACCTATATGTGTTCCTGATAAAGATTATGAATTCTTTGTTGATCCTGATATAATTACTTTGGTTGAATCTGATCCGTTTTATGGCTATGAACCTGAAACTGTTGTGGCACATCTTACTAAGTTAAATGATATAGCTGCCCTGTTTACTAATGATGAGAGATCGCGTTACCTTTATATACTCAAAATATTTCCGTTCTCATTAAAGGGTGATGCTAAGATATGGTTTAATTCTCTTGAACCTGGTTGTGTGCGTAGTCCCCAGGATATGATTTATTACTTCTCTGCTAAATATTTCCCCACTCATAAGAAACAAGCTGCTTTGAGGGAAATATACAACTTTGTGCAAATTAAAGAAGAGAGTCTCCCACAAGCTTGGGGGAGGCTTCTCAAGTTACTTAATGCTTTGCCTGATCATCCTCTTAAGAAACCTGAAATACTTGATATCTTTTATAATGGACTAACCGATGCTTCCAGAGATTACCTGGATAGTTGTGCTAGTTCTCTTTTCAGGGAAAGAACACCGGATGAAGCTGAAATTCTATTGAATAATATGTTGACAAATGAAAATAATTGGGCACCTCCTGAGCCAGCTCCTGAGCCATCTCCTGCTCCAATTACTGAGCCTATTCCTAAACCAACTCTGAAGAATAGAGGTGTTCTATTTCTCAGTCCCAAAGATATGCAAGAGGCAAAGAAATCTATGAAAGAAAAAGGTATTAAAGCTGAAGACATTAAGAATTTACCTCCTATTGAAGAAATACATGGTCTTAATATACCGCCTGTTGAAGAAACATATGATCTCAATTATTTATTTACTGAAGAACCTCCTGATCCCAATATCCCGACACAGGTAGTAAAGGTAAACTCTCTCTATAGATATGATAAAGCTGAAGTCCCTCCTACTAAAATTGCTAGTCAATGCTTGGATGAGTTTGATAACTTTATGTATAAGCAAGATGACTTCAATGCTTATTTTGGTAGACAATTAAAAGAAAATGCTTATATGATTAGACGCTTGGGTGATTATATGGATAATATTAAAGGTGAACTTAAACTTGTTAGCAAACATGCTTCTATGGTTACCACTCAAGTAGAACAAGTACTTAAGGCTCAAAAAGAAGTGCTTGATGAAATGAATAGTAAGAAAAATGATTATGCTGTTAGAGTGGCTACTAGAACTGGTAGAATGACTCAGGAACCTTTGTATCCTGAAGGCCACCCTAAGAGAATCGAGCAAGATTCTCAAAGAAATAATATTGATGTTCCTAGTTCTTCTAAAAAGAAGAAGAAAAATGATAGAACTGTGCAAACTTCTAGTGAACCTATTGCTGAACTACCTGATAATCCAAATGATATATCTATGTCTGATGCTGAAACACAATCTGGTAATGAACATGAACCTAATAAAAATATTAATGATGATGTTCATGATGATGCTCAACCTAGTAACGATAATGATGTAGAAATTGAACCTGCTGTTGATCTTGATAACCCACAATCAAAGAATCAACATTATGATAAAAGAGACTTTGTTGCTAGGAAACATGGTAAAGAAAGGGAACCTTGGGTTCAGAAACCCATGCCTTTTCCTCCGAAACCATCCAAGAAAAAGGATGATGAGGATTTTGAGCGCTTTGCTGAAATGATTAGGCCTATCTTTTTGCCTATGAGATTAACTGATGTGCTCAAAACAAATCCTTATGCTAAATATATGAAGGATATCATTACTAATAAAAGAAAGATACCGGAAGCTGAAATTTCCACCATGCTTGCTAATTACACTTTTAAGGGTGGAATACCAAAGAAACTTGGAGACCCCGGAGTACCTACTATACCTTGCTCCATTAAAAAGAATTATATTAAAACTGCTTTATGTGATCTTGGAGCCGGTGTTAGTGTTATGCCTCTCTCTTTATATCGTAGACTTGACTTGAATAAGCTGACACCTACTGAAATATCTTTGCAAATGGCTGATAAATCAACTGCTATACCTGCCGGTATTTGTGAGGATGTGCCTGTTGTGGTTGCAAACGTTACTATTTTAACGGACTTTGTTATACTTGATATTCCCGGGGATGATAGTATGTCTATTATTCTTGGAAGACCTTTTCTTAATACTACAGGGGCTGTTATTGATTGCAACAAAGGCAATGTCACTTTTCATGTTAATGGTAATGAGCATACGGTACACTTTCCGAGGAAACAACCTCAAGTTCATAGTATCAACTCTATTGGAAAAATTCCATCGATTATATTTGGAGGTTTTGAATTTCCTCTTCCTACTATCAAGAAGAAATATGATATTCTTATTATTGGGGATGTGCATATCCCCGTTGAGGTAACTTAGTGTTATTCGAAATTTCTCCGGTTTCATGATTATCGGAATGAGTTTGTTAACAAGACTTGATCAACCTTGTTAGTGGATTCTTTTTGATGAGCATGAGATGGATGAAACTAGAAGCACAAACTTCTGTACCCTCTCTATATTTTCTATTATTTATATATTAAATAAAGTAAAAATAGTATTTTTCTGTCTGTTTCTTGACTTATCCGTGCAATATAAAAATATCCCGAAAATAAAAGTCCTCAGAATGCCATGCCAATTTAATATGATTTTTTCGGGAATATTTGAGGATTTACTGTGCAAAAATTACCGCGGGAGGAGCTGCCACCTGGCCACGAGGGTGGTGGGCGCCCCCCCTATAGGGCGCGCCCCCTGCCTCGTGGGCCCACGGTGGCCCTCCTCCACTTATCCCAGCACCCATCTTCTTCCTCTATCTCACACAAACCCGAAAAACCAACTCAAGCACGAGTTCCAGCCAGTTTTGCTGCGATTTTCGATCTCCTTGCTCAAAGCACCTCTCGCAAAACTGCTTGGGGAGATTGTTCCTTGGTATGTGACTCCTCCATTGGTCCAATTAGTTTTTGTTCTAGTGCTTTATTCTTTGCAAATTTGTGCTGCATAGGTGACCATGTTCTTGAGCTTGCATGTCAAATTTATATGGTTCCAAGTAGTTCTAATGCTTGATATAGGCTCTAGGCACTTGTAGGAGTAGTTGCTATTAGTTTTATTGAATTTGGTTCACTTTTATTTTGAAGTTACTAAAAATTTCAGATTTTTTCAGAAAATGATGAGGAGATCATTGAGGGGCTCATCGAGCCAAAGCTTGAAGGAAAAGGCACCGAAGCGTAAGTATAATTTGCCACGCACCGCGGAGATTCGGGCGTGTGAATGGCCTTCTGATGATTTCTTGAGAGCAGCCGGTATCTATAAAGATTTTCATGAATTGGCTCACAATGCAGGCCTCACGCTTTCCTCCATGACCAATGCGATTAGTATCTCTTGCTCACAAATACCTTTGTGTAAAACTTTCATTTTCATTCTAGGGACTCACCTCCTACGGTGGTGTTTCATTTATATGATGAGCATAAGGAAATGCCACTTTATGATTTCTGTCGAGTTTGTTTAGTCACTTTTGAGGGCAAGACAGAAGAACCACATCATGATGATGTGGTTGGGTTTATTGATAATATCAATGTAGGAGAAACCAGGAAGGTTTCCGATGCACGAATCACTAGCATACATTTTCCTGTTTTGCGTTACTTTGCACTATTTGCTAGTCATTGTTTAATTGGACGCGGAAATTCTGGAAACCTGAGTATCCCTGATTTAATTATTCTGCTCCAAGGTTTATACAGTGATAACCCTTTTAGTTTGGGCGGTATTATTTCTAGACGGTTAAATATGAACCGTACTAAGGGCCCCATCTTTGGAGGCATCTATGCCACACGCCTAGCCGCACATTTTAACATACCTATTAGGCATGCTGAGAAGGAAGTAAAGGTGCTGCCCCGTGTTTATCTAGATCATAAAAGTATGGTGGCACATGATTTTATTGTTAAGAATAGGGCAGGAGAGCTTAAGTATCAATTGTTCTTTAATAAACATCATCCTGAGACTATTACCTTGCCTGCTCCTTCTTTGTTTGATTTGACTGTAGGCACGTACCTTGTTCCGTTGGCGGCTATTCACGCCTACCGGAACCCTGCACCAGTCGAGGAGCCAGAACCGGAACCACAATTTGATCCTTCACGGCAGTCTAACTATCAGTGGCGGGATCCGGAGATGATTGCCAGCCAGTGGCAATCGGAGCCTTCTTCTTCCTCATCACAGTACGACCCCAACAACTATTATTATGGATATCCGCCAGGCCAGCCGTGGCCATAGACCAACTTAGGCCAAAAGCCTAAGCTTGGGGGAGTACGTATTTCTCACCGACATTACATTTATGTTCACACACACTCATTGCTAGATGTCGGTGCTCATACTTTTTCACTGTAATATCCATGCTAGTTTATTTTCTTTTTCCTGCTTTCTTCTTGTGTGTTTGTTAAACCTTAAGAAAAACCAAAAAAATTAGTAGTAGTTTATTTCTCTGCTGTAGTAGTATTAATTAAAAGAAAACCCAAAAATATTTCCCGTTCTTCTTTTGCTTGTTGGGAGCTTTCCTGTGTAAATAGCTTTATTTCTTTTCTTTTCTTTGGGGGTCAGTAGGAGAAGACCATAATTAAATTGTTGAAGCGACTCTTATATGCATTATTGTTGATTTAACCCAGAGCCCATATTGCCTTGTATTCACCTGTTTATTGAATGCTCGCAGATTCCAACTTAGTCCAATGCACGTGCGCTCTTATTATTATTCACACCGTTCGGTCGTGCAAGTGAAAGGCAATTATGATGATATATGATGGACTGACTGAGATGAGAAAAGCTGGTATGGACTCGACCTCTTTTGTTTTTGTAAATATGATGAGCCCGCCGTTCTTGATGCAGCTTATTATGAATAAACATGTTTGCAATGACAATTAGAGATCAGAGTTGCTTGTGCCATGCTTGATTAGCTATGAGTTATAATGATTTACCTTGTATGCCGACATGCTATTGAGATGATTATGATGTGGTATGATAGGGTGTTATCCTCCTTTGAATGATTTAAGTGACTTGACTTGGCACATGTTCACGCATGTAGTTGAAACAAAATCAACATAGCCTTCACGATATTTATGTTCATGGTGGATTATATCCTACTCATGCTTGCATCCAATGTTTATTAATTTTAATGCATGTACATGGCTGTTGTCGCTCTCTAGTTGGTCGCTTCCCGGTCTTTTGCTAGCCTTCACTTGTACTAAGCGGGAATACTGCTTGTGCATCCAATACCTTAAAACCCCAAAGTTATTCCAGATGAGTCCACCATACCTTCCTATATGCGGTATCTACCTGCCGTTCCAAGTAAATTTGTATGTGCCAAACTCTAAACCTTCAAATAAACATTCTGTTTTGTATGCTCGAATAGCTCATGTATCAACAAAGGCTGTCCTTATCTTCCGTGTTAGGCGGGTTATTCTCAAGAGGAGTGGATTCCGCTCCTCACTCACGAGAAAATGGCTGGTCACCGAGATGCCCAGTCCCATGCTTTATGCAAACTAAATCAAAATTAATTGCAAACAAAACTCCCCCTGGGACCTGATGTATGTTGGAGCCACTCGTTGTTTCGAGCAAGCCATGGATTGATGCTTGTTGGTGGAGGGGGAGTATAAACTTTACCATTCTGTTTGGGAACCGCCTATAATGTGTTTAGCATGGAAGATATCGCCGTCTCTTAGTTGTTACGTTGACAATGAAAGTATACCGCTCAAAATACAATTTATCTCTATTTCAAAACCGAGCCCTGGCACCTCTACAAATCCCTGTTTCCCTCTGCGAAGGGCCTATCCATTTACTTTTATGTTGAGTCATCACCCTATTATTAAAAAGCACTAGCTGGAGAGCGCAGCCGTCATTTGCATTCATCACTGTTAATTTATATTGGGTATGACTATGATTGGATCTCTTTTACCATGAATTACAATGTCTAGTCAGTCCTTGATCTTTAAAGGTGCTCTGCATTTATGTTTTGCGGTCTCAGAAAGGGCTAGAGAGATACCATCTTGTTATATCATATTATGATTGTTTTGAGAAAGTGTTGTCATCCGAGATTTATTATTATGACTTGCTAGTTGATTATGCTATTGATATGAGTAATGATGACACCTGAGAATTATTGCAAGTGTGGTTAGTTATGATCTATGCTGAAAACTTGAATGCTGGCTTGACATATTTACAACAACAAGAGCAAACCGAGTTTGTAAAATTTATTCTTTCTTTCTTTCAGTTTGTCAACTGAATTGCTTGAGGACAAGCAAGGGTTTAAGCTTGGGGGAGTTGATATGTCTCCGTCGTATCTACTTTTCCAAACACTTTTGCCCTTGTTTTGGACTCTAACTTGTATGATTTGAATGGAACTAACCCGGACTGACGCTGTTTTCAGCAGAATTACCATGATGTTGTTTTATGTGCAGAAAACAAATATTCTCGGAATGACCTGAAACTTCACGGGAGGTCTTAGAAAAAATAATAAAAAATCCTCGCCAAATATGAAGACCAGGGGCCCCACACCCTTCTCACGATGGTGGGGCCGCGCCCCCTACCTCGTGGGCCCCCTGTTGACCCTCCGACACCAACTCCAACTCTATATATTTGCTTTCGGAGAGAAAAAAAATCAGAGAGAAGAAATCATCGCGTTTTACGATACGGAGCCGCCGCCAAGCCCTAAAACCTCTCGGGAGGGCTGATCTGGAGTCCGTTCGAGGCTCCGGAGAGGGGGATTCGTCGCCGTCGTCATCATCAACCATCCTCCATCACCAATTTCATGATGCTCACCGCCGTGCGTGAGTAATTCCATCGTAGGCTTGCTGGACGGTGATGGGTTGGATGAGATTTATCATGTAATCGAGTTAGTTTTGTTAGGGTTTGATCCCTAGTATCCATTATGTTCTGAGATTGATGTTGCTATGACTTTGCTATGCTTAATGCTTGTCACTAGGGCCCGAGTGCCATGATTTCAGATCTGAATCTATTATGTTTTCATGAATATATGTGAGTTTTGATCCTATCTTGCAAGTCTATAGTCACCTACTATGTGTTATGATCCGGCAACCCCGAAGTGACAATAATCGGGACCACTCCCGGTGATGACCATAGTTTGAGGAGTTCATGTATTCACTATGTGCTAATGCTTTGTTCTGGTTCTCTATTAAAAGGAGGCCTTAATATCCCTTAGTTTCCAATAGGACCCCGCTGCCACGGGAGGGTAGGACAAAAGATGTCATGCAAGTTCTTTTCCATAAGCACGTATGACTATATACAGAATACATGCCTACATTACATTGATGAATTAGAGCTAGTTCTGTGTCACCCTATGTTATGACTGTTACATGATGAACCGCATCCGACATAATTATCCATCACTGATCCGGTGCCTACGAGTTTTCCATATACTGGTTTACGCTTATTTACTTTCCTGCTGCTACTGTTACAATCACTACAAAATACCAAAAGCATTACTTTTGCTGTCTTTACTTTTGTTGCCGCTACCGCCACTATCATATTACTTTGCTACTAAACACTTTGCTGCAGATACTAAGTTTCCAGATGTGGTTGAATCGACAACTTAGCTGCTAATACTTGAGAATATTCTTTGGCTCCCCTTGTGTCGAATCAATAAATTTGGGTTGAATACTCTACCCTCGAAAGCTGTTGCGATCCCCTATACTTGTGGGTTATCAACTTGCAGCGAAGCCTGTATTTACAAGAAAGTGAGTGGGAGCACTACAACATTTCTGATAAGTATATGTCTATGACATATTGTTGATTGGAGATAATGTAGATTTATTCTGCAAAGCATAAAGGAATGTTTGAAAGGAGTTTTTCAAAGAAAGACCTCGGTGAAGCTGCTTACATATTGAGCATCAAGATCTATAGAGATAGATCAAGACGCTTGATAAGTTTTTCAATGAGTACATACCTTGACAAGATTTTGAAGTAGTTCAAAATGGAACAGTCAAAGAAGGAGTTCTTGCCTATGTTACAAAGGTGTGAAGTTGAGTAAGACTCAAAAAAACCCGACCACGACAGAAGATAGAGAGAGAATGAAAGTCATTCCCTATGCCTCAGCCATAGGTTCTATAAAGTATGCCATGCTGTGTACCAGACCTATTGTATACCCTGCCCTGAGTTTGACAAGGGAGTACAATAGTGATCTAGGAGTAGATCACTGGACATTGGTCAAAATCATCCTTAGTGGAATAAGGACATGTTTCTCGATTATGGAGGTGACAAAAGGTTCATCGTAAAAGGTTACATCGATGCAAGTTTTGACACTGATCCAGATGACTCAAAGTCTCAATCTGGATACATATTGAAAGTGGGAGCAATTAGCTAGAGTATCTTAGTGCAGAGCATTGTTGACATACAAATTTGCAAAATACTTACGGATCTGAATGTGGCAGACCCATTGACTAAACTTCTCTCACAAGCAAAACATGATCACACCTTAGTACTCTTTGGGTGTTAATCACATAGAGATGTGAACTAGATTATTGAATCTAGTAAACCCTTTGGGTGTTGGTCACATGAAAATGTGAACCATGGGTGTTAATCACATGGTGATGTGAACTATTGATGTTAAATCACATGGCGATGTGAACTAGATTATTGACTCTAGTGCAAGTGGGAGACTGAAGGAAATATGCCCTAGAGGCAATAATAAAGTTATTATTTATTTGCTTATTTCATGATAAATGTTTATTATTCATGCTAGAATTGTATTAACCGGAGACATAATACATGTGTGAATACATAGACAAACAGAGTGTCACTAGTATGCCTCTACTTGACTAGCTCGTTGAATCAAAGATGGTTAAGTTTCCTAGCCATAGACATGAGTTGTCATTTGATTAACGGGGTCACATCATTAAAGAATGATGTGATTGACTTGACCCATTCTGTTAGCTTAGCACTTGATCGTTTAGTTTGTTGCTATTGCTTTCTTCATGACTTATACATGTTGCTATGACTATGAGATTATGCAACTCCTGTTTACCGGAGGAACACTTTGTGTGCTACCAAACATCACAACGTAACTGGGTGATTATAAAGGTGCTCTACAGGTGTCTCCGAAGGTACTTGTTGGGTTGGCGTATTTCGAGATTAGGATTTGTCACTCCGATTGTCGGAGAGGTATCTCTGGGCCCTCTCGGTAATGCACATCACTTAAGCCTTGCAAGCATTGCAACTAATGAGTTAGTTGGAGGATGATGTATTACAGAACGAGTAAAGAGACTTGCCAGTAACGAGATTGAACTAGGTATTAAGATACCAATGATCAAATCTCGGGCAAGTCTACATTGTTCTCAAACCCGTAGGGTCCGCACACTTAACGTTACGATGACAGTTTCATTATGAGTTTATATGTTTTGATGTACCGAAGGTTGTTCGGAGTCCCGGATGTGATCACGGACATGACGAGGAGTCTTGAAATGGTCGAGACATGAAGATTGATATATTGGAAGCTATGTTTGGACATCGGAAGTGTTCCGGGTGAAATCGGCATTTTACCGGAGTACCAGGAGGTTACCGGAGGAAGAGGAGAGGAGGCCAAGGTGCAGCGCGCCCCTCCCCCCAAGTCCGAATTGGACAAGGAAGGGGGGCGGCGCCCCCCTTTCCTTTCCCCTCTCTCTCTCCTTCCCCCCCAAGTCCTAGTCCAACATGGAAAAGGGGGGGGGGAGTCCTACTCCCGGTAGGAGTAGGACTCCTCCTGGCGCGCCCCTTGCCTGGCCGCACCTCCTCCCCATTGCTCCTTTATATACGGGGGAAGGGGGGCACCCCATAGACAACAATTGATCTCTTGATCTCTTAGCCGTGTGCGGTGCCCCCCTCCACCATAATCCTCGATAATATTGTAGCGGTGCATAGGCGAAGCCCTGCGATGGTAGAACATCAAGATCGTCACCACGCCGTCGTGCTGACGGAACTCTTCCCCGACATTCTGCTAGATCGGAGTCCGGGGATCGTCATCGAGCTGAACGTGTGCTAGAACTCGGAGGTGCCGTAGTTTTGGTGCTTGATCGGTCGGGCCGTGAAGACGTACGACTACATCAACCGCGTTGTTCTAACGCTTCCGCTTTCGGTCTACAAGGGTACGTGGACAACACTCTCCTCTCTCGTTGCTATGCATCACCATGATCTTACGTATGTGTAGGATTTTTTTTGAAATTACTACGTTCCCCAACAATATGGACATATATAGGCGAAAGAAGTCGGTCAGGGGAGCCACGAGGGGCCCACGAGGGTGGGGGGCGCGCCCAGGGGGGTAGGGCGCGCCTCCGTGACTCGTGGCTTCCTCGAAGCTTCCCTGACGTCTACTCCAAGTCTCCTGGATTGCTTCCGTTCCAAAAATAACCCTCCCGAAGGTTTCATTCTGTTTGGACTCCATTTGATATTCCTTTTCTTCGAAACACTGAAATAGGCAATAAAACAACACTTTGGGGTGGGCCTCCGGTTAATAGGTTAGTCCCAAAAATAATATAAAAGTGTATAATAAAGCCCATAGACATCCAAAACGGGTAATATAATAGCATGGAACAATAAAAAATTATAGATACGTTGGAGACGTATCACCGTACTTAAAATATCAGCTCGGTTCGAGGGGCTTGAGTTTCATCACGTGACCCGAAGAGCAATTAGGTAGCGGGCATCCTTGCTCGCATGGGGGCTAAGCGTGACCCCGTCCCACCTAACACATTAGTGGAAAGGCTCTTCAAGCCATCTGTGGTATGGCAGGACGAGAGCAGTAACATCATTCCTAATTCGATCACACCTCCAGATTCCGAATACAATCCCGATATCATCGGGGGCTCGGCCACCGAACCAACGCCATCGGCTCATGTAATCATGGCGGTAATCACCCCATGGACCGAACCCTTCCAGGCCTACCTCAATAGGCGAGAGCTCCCCGAGGATCAGAATGAGGCTCGATGCATTGTCCGACGCTCGGAAGCCTACAAGGTTCATGAAGGAGAGCTCTACAAGAAAAGTACTACAGGAGTCCTTCAAAGGTGTATCTCCGAAGAAGAGGGGCGGCAGCTCTTGGCCGAAATCCATGCTAGTCTTAGTGGTCATCATGCCGTAGCTCGGGCCCTTGTAAGTAAAGCCTTCCGAACTGGATTTTTCTGGCCTACGACCCGAGCAGATGCGCAAGACCTCGTCCAGCGTTGTGTAGGATGCCAGCTTTTCGCTGTAACATCCCAAATTTCCAATTTGGAATGTTATACATAGGTCATCATGTGCATATCATATTTTATTTGCATTTTGGTTTTGTGATCCTAAAATCCTAAGCAACTTAAGGACTCATGGAGAGAGTTGGGGATTTTATTATTTTCATATTTGAAATTTTCTCAAATATTGAAAAGTGGATCATTTAGGTTTTATTATTTTTCTCTTCGAAAAATATTTCATATTAAAAATATATGAGAGGGGATAATATGAATTCTCCAAAATAAATGAAATATTGGAGGAAAAAAATTATTAAAATCAAATAAATATTTTATTTGGATTTTATCGCTATTTTACTTGAATTAGAAAAAATATGCATTTTTCAAAATTACATTTTAGGCCAGAAAAATGTTCACTTTGTTCTAAATAGTTTATTTAGACGGTGAAAATTTGTTTTGACATTTTTAGATTTTTATTTAATTAATTAGGATTTTCCTCGGCGGAACCATTTTTTTAAAAAAACTTCCAACCGACCTAATGGGCCGTGCCCGAGCCGGACTCCATCCGGCCAGGCTTTATAAGCCAGCCCGAGGCCCAAGCCGCCGTGCCCCAAACCCTAACCCTAGCCACCTGCAGCCGCCCGCGCCGCCGTCCGCCGCCCGCGCTGCCGTCTGCCGCCGCGCCGCCGTCCGCCGCCCGCGCCGCCATTCGCCGTCCGTCGCCCCGTCACCGCGCCGCCTCGCCGGAGTTCGTCGCCGCCAGTTTTTCACCGGTTTTCGTCGGTTTTATTTTCGGTAAAAACCTAGATCAGTTTTTTATTAGATTGCATTTTATTTCGGTTTTTCCAGTTTAGTTTATTTAATGAATGTTCATTCGTTTAGATCTGTTAGTGAAAGATTTTCGCTAGATTGGTTCTGTTAGCGAATGTTCGTTCGTTAGTTTTTCTTTTTATTTTCTTTTTCAGCCAGGGACCTATCCGCGATTATTTTTATCATAGATTAGCCCCTGATTTTCAAACCCTCGCCGTTTCTTAACCGTTTGTCCAAATCCAGTGAAACCAACGCCAAAATCTTCGTATCGAATCCCTCTTTCCGTTGAATCATCTAGAACAAGGTTTTGACAAATTTAAAATTTGGTTTCAAGCAGATTTGTCTGCGAAGCTCTTTTGACCGTAGTTTCAGTTCCGTATCTCCGTTTTGATCAATTCTTTTTGCAAATCGAACCTCTTCAGTTGAAATTTCAGTTTGGATCTTCTTATTTGAAGTTTGAACCTTGCATCTTTGCTTGAGTGATTATGTATGCTATTGTTTGTTTGTGATAGAATTCCCGGAGTGCGCAGCGTGCTACTACGAGTCAGTAGGTTTTGCGAATCATCAGCAAGGCAAGTAACACATTGATCATACCCCTCTATTACCCAGTTTTATGCATTAGTTCAACCCTCAAACATTGCATGAGTAGGATCTTTTAACATGTGGGTTTTGGGAAGTAGTTGATGAGGTAGAACCTATGGCCCTTTTATTATCAAACTCTGGGAGTTACTTCTACGTTATGCTTGTAATGCCATGCTATGGTCGTAGACGTGGATTGGGTTTGAGTGTATACATAAAAGATGTGAGATTCTTAATTAATGGTTTACTTAAGGTGGCTACTTAAACACACATTTGGGTGGATTGGTTGCGGGCACCTAGGGATATACCAGTGCTGTCCTTTTTGGTTCGCCACCCAGGCTCAAAGGGGTCATAAGGTTATTCATGCTAGAAACTTCTGTGTGCAGCCACAAGCTATTATGGGCTCTAGCATAGTGGAGTAAGTTGCATGACCTCTTCCAGTGGTAGGCTAGCAGATGTAGGGGATGTAGGTTGGTACTGTCTACCTGGGGTTAGAGTTAATGCTTCTGAAAAACTGTGTCTCGGTCATCCGTTTCTCAAACACCTTGTAGTGCGAGAAATCCAATGGAGGAGATCGAGTCTTGTGGGGAAAAGTGCGCAAACCTCTACAGAGTGTACAAACTAATCATGGTTAGCCGTGTCCCCGGTTATGGACATCTTGAATATCTGGTTCTTGGAATATCATGTGGATCTCATCACCCTAAATTAATTTGTTGGGATGGTAATTACTTTTAATTGGGATTGAGATGAGGTTATACCATTCTCAATGTTTTTCAACTACCATGATAGTTAAATAAAATATATTCCTTTGTTGTAGGAAAAAATTGGCTTTTCGCAAAAAACATTGTAACCATAGAGCCTCCACCAGCCATATGTGCATATAGTGATAGTCTTTACTTGTTTCATTGCTCTACTGCGTTATTTTTCCAGCATATTCCAAGTTCTAACCCGTTTCGGGCTGCAACATATCATGTTGCAGACTTTTCAGACGAAGAGTAAGGTGCGCTAGGTCGTTGTCGTGCACTCAGCTATGCCGTTGGAGTTGATGGACTGACTTTATCTTTCAAGCCTTCCGCTGTTATCGTAATTAGATGGCCTTAAGCCATATTTATTGTAACGAGTTCTCTTTTGAGACATTCGATGTAATAAGTGTGTGATTGCTACTTTGTTATAAATCCTTTGAAGTACTATGTGTGTCAGCATTACCGATCCAGGGATGACACCGAAGCACAGAGATTCAACCGTTTGAGGTCGGATCGCTACAAGATGGTATCAGAGCACACACTGAATGTAGGACACGACCACTAATATGAGCCATATGTCACTATTCTCTACTCATTTCTGACTTCTCTCCATTTTCTACTCTATTGGATGGCAGACACGAGGAACAAGTTTGCACAGCCGGATGAAGACACACCTTTTGGACGACACTTGAAGGAAGTCACTAGGTACCTGAACATTGGAATACCGAGCTTCACCGGGACCTACACCGCCACTTTACCAGAAGAGGAACGTTGGATGATTCGACTTCAAGTTCCAGGAAGAACATTCACACTAGTAACTGAGCCCATAGAGTTTTCCTTTGATGCATGAACCTGAAGTCTAGGAAAGAGCATGGCAGCCCATATCGCCATAGGACGCATTGGCAAAGTTTATCACAAGGATCTTAAGGACACCATCTATCAGATATGTGGGCGCCGAGATGAACAATGGGAGATGATCAGCACCAGGAAGGACAGGTCCATTGCAGCTTACATCCAGGAGTTAAACCAGCACATACGGCGCCAGGAGAACCAAATGTGCGCAAGTATGATAGATCTGAAGAAGTTGATGACTAGGAACATGGAGCTCGAAGAGGAAGTCAAGCCTACACACGACGGATACAAGGAGGAAATTACCGTACTAGTGGAGATGAATGACGACCTGACAAGGAAGCTAGGAGTATTCATGGGAGACCCTGCGCCAGGAGGAGATGACGACCACCCCAAGGACTATATCATCATCGACGACACTGACTCCGACCCCAGTGACGATGATTATGAAGACGAAGCTGGAGCAGATATCATGGAGTCTTCTACCGATCAAAGTTTCTAGTAGACCACCATACTAATATTAGTATTTCCCCCATGTATATATTAGTAGTCCGAGCACTGTAACGATAGTTAGATCGATTGTATGCCCCTGTTTGATACTGTTTTGGGAGTGATATTGATTGTGTTTGTCTCATGTGCATATGGGTAGTGCTTTCTCACTAGACCTCATTCTATTCTAATCTCTCCCCTCTAAACCCATCAGATGCCTCTGAGACATGACCCCAGATTTGTCTTCTCACCGGATCTCACTCAGTTGATCCAACAGCAGAATACACTGATGCAGTTGCTAGTTCAGAATCAAGGCAACAACAACAACAATAACAACAACCCACTGCCACCACCTCCAGTTGACAACTTAGCCCGTTTTCTGAGGTTACAACCGCCAGTGTTTTCCAGTAGCACCAAGCCCATTGTTGCTGATTGGCTACGCAGGATTGGAAGGGAGTTGACGACTGCAGGTTGCACATATGCTGAGAAGGTGCGTTTTGCCGCACACCAATTGGATGAACCTGCAGCCTCATGGTGGGAGAATTACACAGCCACCTTCCCTATAGCCAATGTTACTTGGGAGCAGTTTCAGCAAGCATTCTGCACTGCTCACGTCTCAACTGGAGCTATGAGCATGAAGAAGCATGAGTTTCGCAGCTTACGCCAGGGCAACCGTACTGTAGGGCAGTACGTTGAGGAGTTTAGCAAGTTAGCTCGCTATGCCCCGGATGATGTGGCCACATATGCCGCGAAGCAAGAGAAATTTATGGAAGGGCTGAACGATGAGATGAGTGTGCAGTTGATGGTGGCAACATTTAACAACTACTAGGAGTTGGTAGATAAGGCCCTTATGATTGAAGGAAAGCAGCAGCAAATTGAGAGCCGCAAAAGGAAGAATGGACAAGGGAAGTACAATTCAGGAGCTCAGCAGAAGCCACATTTTACCCCGAACCTGGGAGGATTTACCCATAACCATGGAGGCCATACCCACAATGGAGGAAGTTCGCATTACCATAATGGCTCTAGGAATGGAAATGGGAACGGAGCAAGCAGTTAGAACCGCTCTAACCCAGCTACACCCGCCAAGAAGGACCAAAGCCACATTACTTGTTTCAAGTGCGGGAAGACTGGACACTTTGCCAATGAGTGTCCTGAACTCAAGAATGGAAAGGGCAATGGAAGATCTAGGAAGAAGCCCAACCCTTTCAATAAGGGACAGGTGAACCACGTGAACGTGGAGGAGGTTGAAGAGCAGCCATACGCAGTTATCGGTAAGTTTTTGGTTAAGTCCTTTACCGCTCTCGTTCTTTTTGATACTGGTGCATCACATTCATACATTTCAAGGGAATTTGTGGACAAGTTTAAGTTACCCACCTTAGCCCTTAGGACACCCTTGTTAGTAAGCTCACCAGGAGCAGAGTATATGGCTAGCCGATGGTGCGACCGGATACCCTTAAACATTGGCAACCATATTTTCCCCTCAGACCTAATAATTCTAGAGTCACAAGGATTGGATGTGATACTGGGTATGGATTGGCTATCGAAGTATGGAGGAAACATTGACTGTGCTAGTAGGTCAATTCTACTCACCACCCTGAGGGAAAAAGGATTAAGTATGTATCCAGGCATACCCCAAAAAGGACTCACGTAAATTCCCTCACAGGAGTTGTTCAGTAAGAAGTGCCTGTAGTGAAGGATTATCCGGATGCATTTCCAAGGAACTACCAGGCATGCCGCCAGACCGAGACATTGAGTTTTTGATAGAGCTATTGCCAGGCACCGGACCAATATTGAAGAGACCATACCGGTTGCCCACGAATGATCTGGAGGAGATTAAGAAACTGATTAATGAATTATTGGAGGAAGGTTACATTCGACGAAGCTCGTCACCATGGGGAGCCCCAGTGCTCTTGGTTGAGAAGAAGGATAAATCTCTGAGAATGGTGGTTAAGTATCGTGCATTGAATGAAGCAACGATCAAGAACAAGTACCCACTGCCGATGATCAATGATTTGTTTGACCAGCTGCAAGGAGCTAAAGTATTTTCCAAGATCGATCTTCGATCAGGATACCACCAACTGAAGATCCAAGAACAGGATATACCCAAGACAACTTTCACCACAAGGTACGGGCTATATGAGTACATGGTTATGTCATTTGGATTGACTAACGCCCCTGCCTATTTCATGGGTATGATGAATAAGGTGTTCATGGAGTTCTTGGATAAATTTGTTGTGGTATTCATTGATGACATTTTGGTATACTCGAAGAATGAAGAAGAGCATAAGGAGCATTTGGGTTTAGTTCTCGAGAAGCTCAGAGAGCATCAGTTATATGCCAAGTTCAGCAAATGTGAGTTTTGGTTGAAGGAAGTAGGATTCCTCGGACATGTTATATTAGGAGAAGGTATAGCAGTAGACCCTACTAAGGTTCAGTCAGTCACTAAGTGGTTGGCACCCACCTCAGTTGGAGAGATCCACAGTTTTCTTGGACTCGCGGGATATTATCGGAGATTCATTGAGAATTTCTCTAAGATTGCGAAGCCTATGACGGAGTTGTTGAAGAAGGACACCAAGTTCAAATGGACAGATGAATGTGAGGCAAGTTTCCAGGAGCTGAAGAAACGTTTGGTTACAACCCCAGTGCTGATTCTGCCGGATATATGCAAGGATTTCCAAGTGCATTGCGACGCATCTCGCTTAGGACTTGGAGGCATGCTTATGCAGGACAGAAGAGTTGTTTCGCATGCCTCACGACAGCTTCGACCGCATGAGTTGAATTATGCCACGCATGATTTGGAGTTAGGAGCTGTAGTGCATGCACTCAAGACCTGGAGACATTTTTTTTATTGGGAATCATTGTGATGTGTACACGGATCATAAGAGTTTGAAGTACATTTTCACACAGAAGGAGTTGAATCTCAGGCAAAGGAGATGGTTGGAGCTTATAAAGGATTATGATATGAAGCTGCATTATCACCCAGGGAAGGCCAATGTCGTAGCAGACGCTTTGAGCCGGAAGAGTTATGCCAATACCCTCGTAAGCGGAGGACTGCCAACGGAGTTAGCTTAAGATCTCAGGGAGCTTCGTTTGGAGATAGTCCCTAGAGGTTTTGTGGCAACATTGGAAATTCAGTCAACATTGTTGGGAAAAATTCAAGAAGCTCAGAAGGATGATAAGGAAATTACTGAGATAAAGGAGAAGATGAGCAAAGGAAAGGCCAAGGGTTTTCGTTAGGATGAGCACACCACCTTGTGGTTTGAGGACCGTGTTTATGTGCCCAATAATGCAGAGATCAGGAAGTTGATACTCCAGGAAGCTCATGACTCGCCATACTCGATACACCCTAGAAACACCAAGATGTATTTGGATTTGAAGGAGCATTTCTGGTGGACTAGTATGAAGAAGGATATTGCCGAGTATGTTGCCGCATGTGATGTATGTCAGAGAGTGAAGGCAGAACATCAGAAGCCAGCAGGATTACTGCAACCTATGCCAATACTCGAATGGAAGTGGGATAAGCTTGGCATGGATTTCATCACCGGATTACCCAGGACCCGAACGGGATACGATTCTATTTGGGTAGTAGTGGATCGTTTGACCAAAGTGGCCCACTTTATCCCAGTGAAGACCACTTATAAAAGTGCGAAGTTGGCCAAGATATACATGACCAGGATCGTATGTCTGCATGGAGTTCCGAGGACTATCATATCAGATAGGGGAACACAGTTTACTTCAAAGTTTTGGCATCAGCTGCACCAGACCTTGGGCACCCGGCTAGAGTTCAGTGCAGCTTTTCATCCACAGACAGATGGAAAGACAGAGAGAGTCAATCAGATTCTGAAGGACATGTTGAGGGCTTGTGCACTAGATTATGGATCTAGTTGGGATGATAATTTTCCCTACGTAGAGTTCTCATACAACAATAGTTACCAAGCCAGTCTGAAGATGGCACCCTTCGAAGCTTTGTATGGAAGAAGGTGTAGAACACCGTTGATGTGGGATGAAGTTGAAGACCGTCAGTTGTTTGGACCCGATTTGATCAAAGAGTCCGAAGAGAAGGTTAAGTTGATTCGAGATAGACTGAAGGTAGCTCAGTCCAGGCAGAAAAGTTATGTAGACCCGAAACGCAAGGAGGTAGTCTATGAAATTGGAGACAGAGCCTATCTTCGTGTGTCACCTTTGCGGGGAGTTAAACATTTTGGAGTTAAGGGAAAGTTAGCCCCAAGATTTGTAGGACCATACCGAGTTTTGGAACGTATGGGAGAAGTAGCCTACAAGTTGGAGTAACCCAAATGACTGTCAGGAGTTCATGATGTGTTTCACGTTTCCCAGTTGAAGAAGTGCCATGACGAAATGGTCGATATTCCTTTGAGAGATGCAGTGCCCCTGGAAGCAATTCAGTTGGATAGTGATCTGACCTATGGGGAGAAACCAGTCAAGATTCTTGAGTTTGCCAGCCGAGTCACACGCAGCAAGGTTATCAAGTTTTGCAAAGTTTAGTGGAGCCACCATACCGAGGATGAAGCCACCTGGGAACGAGAAGATGATCTACGGAAAGACCACCCACACCTATTTTCTAGCCAACCCAAATCTCGAGGGCAAGATTCACCTTAAGGGGGGGTAGGTTTGTAACATCCCAAATTTCCAATTTGGAATGTTATACATAGGTCATCATGTGCATATCATATTTTATTTGCATTTTGGTATTGTGATCCTAAAATCCTAAGCAACTCAAGGACCCACTGAGAGAGTTGGGGATTTTATTATTTTCATATTTGAATTTTTCTCAAATATTGAAAAGTGGATCATTTTGGTTTTATTATTTTTCTCTCCGAAAATATTTCATATTAAAAATATATGAGAGGGGATAATATGACTTCTCCAAAATAAATGAAATATTGGAGGAAAAATATTAAAATCAAATAAATATTTTATTTGGATTTTATCGCTATTTTATTTGAATTAGAAAAAAATATGCATTTTTCAAAATTGCATTTTTAGGTGAGAAAAATGTTCACTTTCTTCTAAATATTTTATTTAGACGGAAAAATTTGTTTTGGCATTTTTAGATTTTTATTTATTTAATTAGGATTTTTCTCGGCGGCACCGTTTAAAAAAAACTTCCAAACCTAAGAGGCCGTGCCCGAGCCGGACTCCGTCCGGCCAGGCTTTATAAGCCAGCCCGAGGCCGCCGCTCGCGCCGCCGCGCCGCCATCTGCCGCCGCCGTGCCGCCATCCGCCGCCGCCCGCCTGCCGCCGTCCGCCGCCCCGCCTCGCCGGAGTTCGTCGCCGCCGGATTTTCGCCGGTTTTCGTCGGTTTTATTTTCGGTAATAACCTAGGTCGGTTTTTTATTAGATTGCGGTTTAGTTTATTTAACGAATGTTCGTTCGTTTAGATCTGTTAGTGAACGATTTTCGTTAGATTGGTTCTATTAGCGAACGTTTGTTCGTTAGTTTTTCTTTTATTTTCTTTTTTGGCCAGGGACCTATCTGTGATTATTTTTACCGCAGATTAGCCCCTGATCTTCAAACCCTCGCCGTTTCTTAACCGTTTGTCCAAATCCAGTGAAACCAACGCCAGAATCTTTGTCTCGAATCCCTCCTTCTGTTTAATCAACTTGAACAAGGTTTTGACAAATTTAAAATTTGGTTTCAAGCAGATTTGTCTGTGAAGCTCTTTTGACCATAGTTTTAGTTCCGTATCTCCGTTTTGATCGATTATTTTTGAAAATCGAACCTCTCCAGTTGAACTTTCAGTTTGGATCTTCTTATTTAAAGTTTTACCCTTGCATCTTTGCTTGAGTGCTTATGCATGCTATTGTTTGTTTGCGATAAAATTCTCGGAGTGCGCGGCATGCTACTACGAGTCACTAGGTTTTGTGGATCATCAGCAAGGCAAGTAACACATTGATAATACCCCTTCATTACCCAGTTTTTATGCATTAGTTCAACCCTCAAACATTGCATGAGTAGGATCTCTTAAGATGTGGGTTTTGGGAAGTAGTTGATGAGGTAGAACCTATTGCCCTTTTATTATCAAACCCTGGGAGTTACTTCTACGTTATGCTTATAATGCCATGCTATGCTCGTAGACGTGGATTGGGTTTGAGTGTATCCATAACAGATGCGAGATTCCTAATTAATGGTTTACTTAAGGTGGCTACTTAAACACACATCTGGGTGGATTGGTTGTGGGCACCTAGGGATATACCAGTGCTGTCCTTTTTGGTTCGCCGCCCAGGCTCAAAGGGATCATAAGATTATTCATGATAGAAACTTCCATGTGCAGCCACAAGCTATTATGGGCTCTAGCGTAGTGGAGTAAGTTTCATGACCTCTTCCAGTGGTAGGCTAGCAGATGTAGGGGATGTAGGTTGGTACTGTCTACCACGGGTTAGAGTTAATGCTTCTGAAAAACTGTGTATCGGTCATCCGTTTCTCAAACACCTTGTAGTGCGAGAAATCCAACGGAGGAGATTGAGTATTGTGGGGAAAAGTGTGCAAACCTCTGCAGAGTGTACAAACTAATCATGGTTAGCTGTGTTCCCGGTTATGGACATCTTGAGTATTTGGTTCTTGGATTATCATGTGGATCTCATCACCCTAAATTAATTTGTTTGGATGGTAATTACTTTTAATTGGGATTGAGATGGGGTTATACCATTCTCAATGTTTTTCAACTACCATGATAGTTAAATAAAATATATTCCTTTGTTGTAGGAAAAATTGGCTTTTCGCGAAAACATTGTAACCATAGAGCCTCCACCAGCCATATATGCATATAGTGATAGTATTTACTTGTTTCATTGCTCTATTGTGTTATTTTGCCAGCATATTCCATGTAACATCCCAAAATTATAAATTTTGGAATGTTATATTAAATAAGTAATTATGATTGTTTGTTTGTTTGTTGTGTGAAACTGAGTGGAAATTGAAACCTTTTGAAAGTTGAATGAGAGGGAATAAAAGGACTTTCCCAAAACTTTCATCTTGCATTTTGATCTCCATGAATTCAAATTCATTTCATCACAAAACCCTAGAGTGAAGATAATATGACTTCTTCCATTTAAAGAAATGAAAAGGGGTTTGAAAATGATTTGAATTCCATTTGAAATATTTTAAACTTAGAAACTTTAAGCAACTCAATGAGTTCATGAGGGAGATAAAATGACTTCTTCATATTTGAAGAAAGAGAGTTGGAAGTTTCAAAGAAATAAATTGGAAGTCACTTTGGAGTTATTTGAAACTCATTTTCCAATTGAAGTTGTTTCAAATTCCAAATTCAAATCCTCTTGGAAGTTATTTAGTTTTAATTCAAATTATTTTTCTCCTAAAAATAAATAAATGGAAATAAGGGTAAAATGATTCTTTTCAATGTAAAATTAGGAGAAAATAAATTTGAAATCATTTTGCTATTTAAAAAAAATGATTTTTATTGATTTTAAATGCAACAGTAGCACTGTTTGACTTTTATGATTTATTTTGGATTTTATTTGAACTTGGAAAATAGTTCACCTTATTATTGGTATTTTCTGAGAATTTTGATATATAATATGCCTATGTAAATTTTATTTATTTTCGTTTGTCGTAATTTGTTTTCATTCTGTAAAAAACAAAAAAAAACCATAGGCGCACCACCTGGACCGAGACCCTGTTCGGCCCAGGAGCACCCAACTGGCCCATGGCCAAATTCGGCCCGACGTGGAGCCCCAACGCCCGAAGGCCTTCACGTCGCTCAACCGCCCGCGCCTCCCCCTCGCTCGCTTCCCGCTGCCGCTGACTAGCGGGGCCCATCCCCGGGTCGCCCCCAACCTCCCACCGCGCCGCTCGGAACGAGCTCGCGTGTGTGCCGCCCGCAACCGCCGGCGAGGCCCCGCGGATGAGGCTTATCCGCTGGTCCCCGACGCCCTGCCTTCGCCTATAAATTCCCCCGAGGCTCCTCGTTCAATCTCACCATCTCTCTGATCCCCACGCCGCTCGCAGACCCCGCCCCGTCCGTTTGCATCCCGCCGGAGCACACAAGCCGCCGCCCGTCCTCCGCGCGATTCCAACGCTGACGATGCGAGCCGCCACCATCGTCGTGATCCTCTCGAAGCACCGCATCTCCCTGTACCCTCCGCTGTAGCCGGAACCCGCTGGAGCCGCCGCTCTTTCCGACGACGCGCGCCCTCGTCGGAGCACCAAAGCCGCCTCCCTCTGCCCCATCCGGTGCACGCCGACGCCCGCCGTCACCACCATCCGGTCGCCCACGCCAAGCCGGTCCCCTTCGCCTCCTTCCCCGTCGCCGAGAAGCATCGCAGACCGCCGCCCCGCCTACGCCGTGGTCCTGCCCAACGCCGGCGCCGCCGCAGTTGCCCTCTGTGAGCTGCCCCGCCCCTTCGTTCTTTTCTAAGTCTCATTTTTTTGTGAACTGGTACACGAAAAAAATCATCGGTTTTATTTTTAAACCGGTCGGTTCACTTAGTTTAGCCGCGGCCCGTTTGTCTTATATGTCGACCGTCCGCTGGATAACCTCCGCAACGAATGGGTATGCACCAGTAGGAATCTGCCATGTGGCCAAGGGCCTGTTCGTAGTATATTTTAGTTTCTGTTTCACTGATTAGTCCCTAGGATTTGCAGATTGGTCCCTGAACTTTAGTTAGCCACAACTTTTTAACCGTAGGCCCAAACTCGATGAAACCAGTGGAAAATTCTTCGTATTGATTAGATCTATCCAGTAGTGTCATCTTTGTAAACTTTTGGCCAATTTCAAATTTGAATTTATTCAGGTTTGAATTCAAACTTCAACTGGCCATATCTCCTAAACCGTAGCTCCGATGAAGTCGATTCTTTTTGCGTTTTGTCACCGTAGCCAAACCCTATCACCTGGACCATTATCACACTAATTTTCACACACTTAGGATCTGTCCATAGTAGTTTTACCGTATGCCTTGTATGCACTATGCTTCACATCACAAATTCTGAACCACATGCCCTATATTGTTTTGCACTTAGTATTTTCTTTTGATAGTTAAGTGTGTTGTGTGTTCATTTGGATTTTTCGAGTCTTTTCATGTTGCATGTTATTTGGTTCTCCGAAATGATTGCTTATGAGAGTGCAATGTTTGACTTTATAGATTTTCATCGGAGAGTGACGAATAGTTCTATTAAGTAAATTTTTGAGAGCGATATCGTCTTCATCAACTATTACCAGGCAAGTTCACATTTGACCATTCTTCCAAATTACCTATGTTTTATATTATGCACTTAGTCCTTTTGTGGTAGGATTGCATGGTAGGATTTATTGATGCCAGATGGCTATGCCGTTACCTAGTAGTTCATTGAGGTAGGTTTGAACCATATACCTTTGTCACCACCGCGTAAGTTTAATTTTGCCTCGCCAATGTAGACGTGGATTGGGAAGTGTTCATTGTGAGAGATGAGTGACAAAGTAGTAAGTAGAACCAAGATAACTTAATGAACTACTTGGGCGTAGGCTTGGTTTGAATGGTGGCGAAGTACAGTGAGAGCATGTATGGGAAATCCATGGTGGTGCACCACTAGTGGTCCGTCCGCCCAGGCTCAAAGAGATCAATCGTATTCTCATGCCTAGAAGCTTACGTGTGCAGCCACAAGCCAATATGGGCTATGGCTTAGTTGAGTAGTTAGTGTGACCCCTTCCGGGATGGGCTAGCAGATGTAGAATGATGTAGGTGTACCGGCCTATCCGTGGGTTAAGGGGGGAACATTTTCGAAAGACTATGTCTCGGTCATCCTGTTCTCAAACGCCAGGCAGTGTGAGAACTTCAAGGGAGGCGATCGAGTCTTGTGGGGAAAAGTGCGCAAACCTCTGCAGAGTGTTAAAACCTAATCGATTAGCCGTGTCCCCGGTTACAGACAACTTGAGCATCTAGCAGTGGAAATGCTGGGAGATATCATCACTCTTAATTAAACAGTTGGGTTTTAAATGAAACTTTGGGAATGGATTAAGTTGGGTTTACCAACTCATCCTATGCTATACTATAGTGGTAGAATAATATCTTTTATTCTAGGGAAAAACTAGCTTTATGCAAAAAAAACTAAACTTAGAGCTTTCCACTAGCCAAATTGCATGTACAATAGGTTCATTATTCTTATGATGTGACTTGCCAGTACATTCAATGTACTGACCTACAGGGCTGCAGCGTCTTATGTTGCAGGAATTTTCTACGACGAGTAAGAGTTACGTTGTAGGGTTACGGTCTACACTCAACTTGCCGTTGGCGTTGATGGACTCCACACCCTTATGTTTGTTTTCGCTGAGACTTATGAGGTATATATCAGTTTTACGTTATTTATACATGTGATTGCACTTGGATATATACATTGATGTACTGTGTGTGCCAGCATACCGATCCAGGGATGGCACGGATACACAGAGGCTTGACCGATTGAGGTCGGGTCGCTACATTCCATGTGCTGACCTGTTTCAGGCTGCAACATATCATGTTGCAGACTTTTCAGACGAAGAGTAAGGTGCGCTAGGTCGTTGTCGTGCACTCAGCTATGCCGTTGGAGTTGATGGACTCACTTTATCTTCCAAGCCTTCCGCTGTTATCGTAATTAGATGGCCTTAAGCCATATTTATTGTAAGAGTTCTCTTTTGAGACATTCGACGTAATAAGTGTGTGATTGCTACTCTGTTATAAATCCTTTGAACTACTGTGTGTGTCAGCATTACCGATCCAGGGATGACACTGAAGCACAGAGATTCGACCGTTTGAGGTCGGATCGCTACATTCACCAATCAAAGCCATATGCCGGCTACCGCCCTACAAACGGTCCCCATTACTTGGCCCTTTGCGGTCTGTGGCTTGACATGGTCGGACCCCCTTAAAGGGGGAAGCCATAAGAAAAAATATCTGTTGGTCATGGTGGATAAATTCACCAAGTGGATAGAGGCCAAGCCAGTTAAAACGGCTGAAGCCGGACCAGTGATAGATTTTATATCAGGAGTCTTACACCGTTATGGTGTCCCACACAGCATCATCACTGATAACGGCTCCAACTTCACAGCCGATGAAGCAAAAACCTGGTGCGCTATCTAGGCATCAAGCTCCATTATGCCTCCGTCTATCACCCTCAAACAAACAGTCAAGTCGAACGGGCTAATGGCCTGATAATGAGCGACATTAAACCCAGACTAGTGCGATCCTTACAGGAGTCAGATAAACACTGGGTTGAGGAGCCTGACTCCGTATTATGGGGGCTGCGGACCATGCCCAATCACACGACCGGATACACACCGTTCTTCATGGTGTACGGCACAAAGGCCGTCCTGCCCTGTGATATTATCCACGACTCACCTCGAGTCTGCATGTACGAGGAGAAAGAAGCCGAGATCGATCGACAAGATGACTTAGGTGGCCTGGAGGAGGAGCGCAATGTTGCAAAAGCTCGCTCAACATTCTACCAACAACAAGCTCGAAGATACCAAAGCAGAGAAGTGCGAGCCAAGACTTACAATGCCGGTACTCGTTCTACGCCTACTAGAGAAGAAAAAGGACAAGCTCAAGCTCAAATGGGAGGGTCCCTTCATTATAGATGAAGTTCTCACTGGAGGAGCCTATCGCCTTCGTAATGCATCGGACAATCTCTTAGAGCCGAACCCATGGAACGCTGCCAGACTCTGAAGATTCTACGCCTAAGTCTGAACTCACTATTCGTTCCCCCTTTCTTTTCTTTCCTTTTTCTTCTTTTCGTTTTTATACGACTTTCGGCTCGTGTTCGGATCAACCGCACACCTGAGGGGTATACATCCTTAAATGTATATACCACACAATACCTGGGGGCTTCTTCTCACAAGAAGCTTATTATTTTTCAAGCATAAAGCTCACAGTATATATTTGTTGTCTACTCATATACGTCTTTTCTTCACCATTATATGCACCTTTATGACTTAAGTTTTTGCCAAGCTAGGTTGCCTGGCTCCTGTGCTTATGCCCTATGTTCCTGCTTGTTTGGCTAGGGCATAAAGGGAGCACCTCTGCGATTGTTACAGCCGGGTTATCCGGACGTGTACCTCAGATGGGTGAAGCCTAAATCTAGCATTCTTAAGGGAATAATTGGTCGGCGAGCAAAAGACAAACTGCCCCCCGTTGCAATACAATTCCCCCAAACTATAACATGTACTGTGATTTTAGCATCACAACTTCGGTATGCACAAAAAAACCTGCATGCTGGCCTAGGGAAAGGAACCCTTAACGGAACTATTCTCTCTGGAAGATGTTTCTTACAAATCAGTTGTAATATAACATAACTTCCTGAATACAACTTGTCTGTTTAAGCAACTATGACTGGACTGCCTGGTTTCCGAACATACTTTGGTGTTTACCTGCAGTATAGTATTCGGAAACACTCCAAACCTAAGGTTTTCGGAGGTCGAAGCAGAAAGTCTGCCATGACAATCATTTTACAAATTTGGCTGGAGACAAGTTTGTCAATAAAAGCATACTGAATATGCTGCCTCTCAGCTTCCGATTCTCCTTCAAGGCGTCTGCCAGTTGGGCTCGCACGTCTTTCAGCTCTTCGCCTAGCTGGGTGTTGGCATCCTGCAGCTTGTTCTTTTCATTCCTGGTCCGTGTGAGTACACGTTGACCAGCGGCCTCTTGCCTTTCAGCATGTTCTTTAGCCACTTGCGCGGCCTTCAATCTCTCTTCCAGCTGACCTGACGATCCTGCCTTCGTAAACACAATGATGTTTATTTGGAAAAAACAACATTACTACCACATGATCATATTTTCCGGGTAGGAGGGGACATTACCAGTCGGTGCCTCCTTGGACTTCTCCAGTTCAGCGGTAATAGTAGTTAACTGGGTCCGACAATTTTCCAGCTCCTGAGACAGCATGTTGTTCTTCTCCGTGAGTACTGGTTACACAAACGATCCTTAAAATCAGTTGCTTCAACTATTTCAAGTCTTGGGGGCTACTGGTACATGATTATTAAATCTATGCAGTACGATCTTACCCGCATCTCCTTTGAAAGCTGGCAAGTGGCCCCAGCAAGCCCATCCCAAGCAGCTCGGATGTATGCATCCGCCGAGCTGAAGGCATTGCATGCCTCTTCCGTAAAGTTGGGGTCACGCATAGCGGCCCTCCGGCCCCGATGGTTCATTGCACTCTCCACTTCGGAGTTGGTGACGAACACATTATCCGAATCTTCGGAGAGAGGACAATCCGGTATTGCACCCGCATCAGCTCTAGCCCTGGAGGCAGGGTCCAGGGTCGGATTAGTGGACGTATGTCCGGCGACGTCTCCGGATACAGTCCGGTGAACACTCTTCCTAAAATATGGTGCAGTAAGGAACGTCACAATTCTGTATGATTGCCATGGGGCACATTAAAAACCATACCTCTTCGACGAAGGCTGGATAGTGTCATCATCCGCCTTTCTCTTCAAAGATCCACCTCGCACGGGCTCCCCCCTTTTAAGGGATACCTCTGGTGCGGAGTGGCGAGACGAGCGCCGCCCCTTTAAAACACAAGACAATGCAGTGGGTGAAGCACAGTGAGAAAACTCTTTTTGAGGAGATATCTTCAGGGTACTTACGTGGGAGGAAGAGAGAAGGCCGGGGTAATCGGCTATAATGGCCACTTCCATGCCATCATAACTCGCTTGATAGAAAACCCCCTCCTTGAGCTCTACGGATATATCCGGATCCTCTTCGAAACCAGGATCCAGGTCCCGATTATGGTCCTCCGGCTGCGGGGCGGGGCTATAGATCTCTGTGACAACTTTCCTCCATTCCTGTGAAAAAATGGCGGGGTTAAGTTCAGCTGGGTACGACTCAGGAGGAGTATTAAATAAAATTACTGAGCGAAGGCTGTTGAGGAACGTAGCAATAATTCAAAATTTTCCTATGTGTCACCAAGATCAATCTAGGAGATACTAGCAACGAGAGAGAGAGAGAGAGTGCATCTTAATACCCTTGAAGATCGCTAATCGGAAGCGTTACAAGAACACGGTTGGTGGAGTCATACACGCAGTGATTCAGATCGCGGTCGATTCCGATCTAAGCGCCGAACAACGGCGCCTCCGCGTTCAACACACGTACAACCCGGGAACGTCTCCTCCTTCTTGATCCAGCAAGGGGAGAGGAGAAGTTGAGGGAGAACTCCGACAGCACGACGACGTGGTGGTGATGGAGCTCGTGGTTCTCCGGCAGGGCTTCGCCAAGCGCTATAGAGGAGGATGAGGTGTAGGAGAGGGGGAGGGGCTACGGCAGGGGAAGGGTGTGGCTTCCCTCTCTCTCCCTCACTATATATAGGGGGAAGGGGGTGGAGGAGGCGCCCTAGGGTTCCCTAGGGGAGGGGCGGCGGCCACAGGGGAAACCCTAGATGGGTTTGGGCGTCCCCACCCCTAGGAAACTTGCCCCCCAAGCCGGGAGGGGTGGCTGCCCTAGGGGAGGCGCCCCCACCTCTCCAAGTTACGTGAGATGGGGTGGGAGGGGCGCTCAGCCCCTTAGGCCTCCTTTGGTTGCATGGGATCCCAGCGGGAACCTTGCGCTTTCCCTGGGCGAGAAAAGCATGGGCCAGATCAAGCCGAGGAAATCGATCGCGTTATTTGGTCGCACTCCTAGGGGAGGGATCCCTGCCCGACCCGCGCCCTTTCCCCGGCGAAATGTTCCACACCCCCAGGGGTCGGGGAGAGAAAGCACGGCTCGAGCGAGACTGACCAAGAATCAGTCTTCCACCTCCGAGCTTCTCTGTCAGCGAGGGATTCCCTTCTCTCCCCTTGTTCTCATTTGGACACCTCAGATAGAAGGGAACATGCCCCGCGTGGTGGGGGGATCCCATATGCATAGGGAAATGCCTCCCTAGTGGTTTATTGCCCTAGTTTTCTCCTCCCCAACAACCAAATGAGGCCTTAGTGGGCTGAAGTGCCCCCTCCCCTTGGCCCATAAGGCCCCCCAACGCTTGCCGGGGCCTCCGAAACCCCTTTCGGACACGCTGGTCGTCACCCGGTACCCCCGGAACAATTCCGGACTCCAATACCCTTCGTCCAATATATCGATCTTCACCTCCGGACCATTCTGGAACTCCTCGTCACGTCCGGGATCTTATTCGGGACTCCGAACAACCTTCGGTAACCACATACTATTTCCCATAACAACTCTAGCATCACCGAACCTTAAGTGTGTAGACCCTATGGGTTCGGGAACCATGCAGACATGACCGAGACATCTCTCCGACCAATAACCAATAGCAGGATCTGGATACCCATATTGGCTCCCACATGTTCCACGATGATCTCATCGGATGAACCACGATGTTGGGGATTCAATCAATCCCGTATACAATTCCCTTTGTCTATCGGTATGTTACTTGCCTGAAATTCAGTCGTCGGTATCCCCATACCTCGTTCAATCTCGTTACCGGCAAGTCTCTTTACTCGTTCCGTAATGCATGATCCCATGACCAACTCCTTAGTCACATTGAGCTCATTATGATGATGCATTACCGAGTGGGCCTAGAGATACCTCTCCGTCATACGGAGTGACAAATCCCAGTCTCAATTCGTGCCAACCCAACAGACACTTTCGGAGATACCTGTAATGCACCTTTATAGCCACCCAGTTACGTTGTGACGTTTGGTACACCCAAAGCATTCCTATGGTATCTGGGAGTTGCACAATCTCATGGTCTAAGGAAATGATACTTGACATTATAAAAGCTTTAGCAAACGAACTACACAATCTTGTGCTACACTTAAGATTGGGTCTTGTCCATCACATCATTCTCCCAATGATGTGATCCCGTTACCAATGACATCCAATGTCCATGGTCAGGAAACAATGACCATCTATTGATCAACGAGCTAGTAACTAGAGGCTTACTAGGGACATATTACGATCTATGTATTCACACATGTATTACGGTTTCCAGTTAATACAATTATAGCATGAACAATAGACAATTATCATGAACAAGGAAATATAATAATAACCATTTTATTATTGCCTCTAGGACATATTTCTAACAGTCTCCCACTTGCACTAGAGTCAATAATCTAGTTCACGTCGTTATGTGATTAACACTCATAGTTCACATCGCCATGTGACTAACACCCGAAGAGTTTACTAGAGGCAATAATCTAGCTCACATTGCCATGTGATTAATACCCAAGAGTTTACTAGAGTCAATAATCCAGTTCACATCACCATGTGATTAACACTCAATGAGTTCTAGGGTTTGATCATGTTATGCTTATGAGAGAGGTTTTAGTCAACGGGTCTGCAACATTCAGATCCGTGTGTTCTTCGCAAATCTCGATTTCATATTGTAGATGTTGCTACTATGCTCCACTTGGAGCTATTCCAAATGGTTGCTCCACTATACGTATCCGGTTTGCTACCCAGAGTCATCCGGATAGGTGTTAAAGCTTGCATCGACGTAACCCTTTACGCCGAACTCTTTATCACCTCCATAACCGAGAAACATTTCCTTATTCCTAAGGACAATTTTGACCACTGTCCAATGATCCACTCCTGGATCACTCTTGTACCCCCTTGCCAAACACGTGGCAAGGCACATCACGGTACACAACATGGAATATCGTATAGAGCCTATGGCTAAGGCATAGGGGACGACTTTCGTCCTTTCTCTTTCTTCTGCCGTGGTCGAGCTTTAAGTCTTAACTTCACACCTCACAACTCAGGCAAGAACTCCTTCTTTGACTGATCCATCTTGAACTCCTTCAAGATCATGTCAAGGTATGTGCTCTGTGGAAGTCTTATCAGGTGTCTTGATCTATCTCTATAAATCTTGATACCCAACATGTAAGTAGTTTTACACAGGTCTTATTTTGAAAAAATCCATTCAAACAACCCTTTATGCTTTCTAGAAATTCTACATCATTTCCGATCAACAATATGTCATCCATATATACCTATCAGAAATGTCGTAGTGCTCCCACTCACTTTCTTGCAAATACAAGTTTCTTGCAAACTTTGTATAAACCCAAATGCTTTAATCGCCTCATCAAAGCGTATGTTCCAACTCCAAGATGCTTGCTCCAGTCCATAGAAGGATCACTGGAGTTTGCATACCTTTTAGCATCTTTAGGATTGACAAAAACCTTTTGGTTGCATTACATACAACCTTTCTTCACGGAAACCGTCAAAGAAACTTTGTTTTGACATCCATCTGCCTGATTTCGTAAATGAAAATGCAGCAACTGCTAACATAGTTCTAACAGACTTTAGCATCGCTATGATTGAGAGAGTGTCATCATAGTCAACACCTTGAACTTGTCGGAAACTTCTTTGAGACAAGTCGAGCTTCACAAATGGTGACATTGCCATCAACATATGTCTTCTTCTTAACGATCCATTTATTCTCAATGGCTTGCCGTTCATCGGGCAAGTCCACCAAAGTCCATACTTTGTTCTCATACATGGATCCTATCTCGGATTTCATGGCTTCTAGCCATTTGTTGGAATCCGGGCCCACCATCACTTCTTCATAGCTCATAGGTTCATCGTTGTCCAACAACATGACCTTTAAGACAGGGTTACCACTAAGAAGTTGTACACACCCTTGTCGACCTACGAGGTTCGATAGTAATTTGATATGAAGCTTCATGATCATCATCATTAGCTTTCTCTTCAACTGACGTAGTTGCCACAGAAACATCTTTCTGTGATGCGCTACTCTCTGGTTGAAGTGAAGGTTCAACAAACTCATCAAGTTCTATCTTCCTCCCACTCAATTCTTTCGAGAGAAACTCTTTCTCGAGAAAGGACTTGTTCTTAGCGACAAACACTTTGCCCTCAGATCTGAGATAGAAGGTATACCCAATCGTCTTGTTTGGGTATTCTATGAAGATACAATTTTCCGCTTTGGGTTCGAGCTTTTCCGACCGAAGCCTATCGACATAAGCATCGTAGCCCCAAACCTTAATAAACAACATCTTTGGTTTCTTGCCAAACCATAGTTCATACGGTGTCATCTCCACGGACTTAGATGGTGACCTATTTAAAGTGAATGCAATTGTCTTTAATGCATAACCCCCAAAACAGTGGTAGATTGGTAAGAGACATCATACACCATATCCAATAAGGTTCGATTATGACATTCGAACACACCATCATGCTATGGTGTTCCAGGCGGCGTCAACTATGAAACGATTCCACCTTGTCTTTAGTGATTGCCAAACTCATAACTCAGATACTTTCCCTTTGATCAGATTGAAGGAACTTGATCTTCTTGTTACGATGATTCTCAACTTAACTCTGAAATTGCTTGAACTTTTCAAGCATTTCAGACTTATGCTTCATTAAGTAAATATACCCATATTTATTCAATTCACCAGTGAAGGTGCGAAAATAACGATATCCACCGGGCGCGTCGACACTCATAGGACCGCACACATCAGCGTGTATGATTTCCAACAAGTCACTTGCCCGTTCCATTGTTCCAAAGAACGGGGTTTTAGTCATCTTGCCAAAGAGGCATGGTTTGCATGTGTCAAGTGATTCAAAATCAAGTGACTTCAAAAGTCCATTAGCATGGAGGTTCTTTCATGCGCTTTACACCAATATGACCTAAGCGGCAGTGCCACATGAAAGTGGTACTATCATTATCAACTCTACATCTTTTGGCATCAATGTTATGAACATGTGTATAACTACGACCGGGATTCAATAAACCATTCACATTGGGTGCATGACCATAGAAGGTATTATTCATGTAAATAGAATAACCATTATTCTTTGACTTAAATGAATAACCGTATTGCAATAAACATGATCTAATCATTTTCATGCTCTGCGCAGACACCAATGTAAACAATATTTATCTAGGTTCAACACTAACCCCGAAGGTAGAGGGAGCGTGCGATGGTGATCACATCAACCTTGGAAACACTTCCAACACACATCGTCACCTCGCCCTTAGCTAGTCCCCGTTAATTCCGTAGCTTTTGTTTCGAGTTACCAATATTAGCAACTGAACTGGTATCTAATACCCAGGTGCTACTAGGAGTACTAGTAAGGTACACATCAATAACACACATATATCAAATATACTTTTGTTGAAGTTGACAACCTTCTTATCTACCAAGTATTTGAGGCAGTTCCGCTACCAATGACCGTTCCCCTAATAGAAGCACTTTGTCTCGGGTTTGGGTTCTTGGGTTTCTTCACTGGAGCGGCAACTGGCTTGCCATTCAAGAAGTTTCCCTTCTTGCCCTTCTTTGAAACCAGTGCTCTTGTTAACCATCAACACTTGATGCTCCTTCTTGATTTCTACCTTTACAGCCTTAAGCACGACGAACAGCTCCGGGATTATCTTCCCTTGCATGTTATAGTTTATTGCGAAACTCCAGTAGCTTGGTGATAGCGACTAGAGAACTTTTGTCAATCACTCTCTTATCTGGAAGATTAACTCCCACTTGATTTAAGTGATTGAAGTACCCAGACATGCCGAGCACATGCTCACTGGCCGGGCTATTCTCCTCCATCTTGTAGGCAAAGGTCTTGTCAGAGGTCTCAACCTCTCAACACGGGCATGAGCCTGAAATACCAATTTCAGCTCTTCGAACATATCATATGTTCTATGGCATTCAAAACGCTTTTGGAGCCCCGACTCTAAGACGTAAAGCATGGCGCACTAAACTATCAAGTAGTCATCAGAACGTGTCTACCAGATGTTCACAACATCCATAGATGATGCTAGAGGGGTTGGCACACCGAGCGGTGCATCAAGGACAGAAGCCTTCTGTGTAGCAGTGAGGACAATCCTCAGACTACGGCCCTAGTTCGCACAATTGCTTACAATATCTTTCAACTTAGTCTTTCTCTAGGAACGTATTAAAACAAAGAGCTAAAGCGCGAGCTATTAATCCACAACGTAATTTGCAAAGACAAGTTAGACTATGTTCATGCCAATTAACTTCATCTAATCAAATTATTCAATGAACTCCCACTCAGATAGACATCCCTCTAGTCATCTAAGTGATACATGATCCCAATCGACTAGGTCATGTCCGATCATCACGTGAGATGGACTAGTCATCAATGGTGAACATCTCCATGTTGATTGTATCTACTATATGACTCATGTTCGACCTTTCGGTCTCTCGTGTTCCGAGGCCATGTCTGTACATGCTAGGCTCGTCAAGTCAACCAAAGTGTTTTGCATGTGTAAATCTGGATTACACCCGTTGTATTCGAACGTTAGAATCTATCACACCCGATCATCACGTGGTGCTTCGAAACAACGAACCTTCGCAACGGTGCACAGTTAGGGGTAACACTTTCTTGAAATTTTAGTGAGGGATCATCTTATTTATGCTACCGTTGTTCTAAGCAAATAAGACGTAAACATGACAAACATCACATGCAAATCATAAAGTGACATGATATGGCCAATATCATCTTGCGCCTTTGATCTCCATCTTCAAGGCGCGGCATGAACACCATCGTCACCGGCATGACACCATGATCTCCATCATCATGTCTTCATGAAGTTGCCTCGCCAACTATTACTTCTACTACTATGGCTAACGGTTAGCAATAAAGCAAAGTAATTACATGGCGTTTTCATTGACACGCATGTCATAAATAAATTAAGACAACTCCTATGGCTCCTGCCGGTTGTCATACTCATCGACATGCAAGTCGTGATTCCTATTACAAGAACATGATCAATCTCATATATCACATATATCATTCATCACATCCTTTTGGCCATATCACATCACATAGCAAACCCTGCAAAAACAAGTTAGACGTCCTCTAATTGTTGTTGCAATTTTTACGTGGCTGCTATGGGTTTCTAGCAAGAACATTTCTTACCTACGCAAAACCACAACGGTGATATGCCAATTGCTATTTACCCTTCATAAGGACCCTTTTCATCGAATCCGATCCGACTAAAGTGGGAGAGACAGACACCCGCTAGCCACCTTATGCATCAAGTGCATGTCAGTCGGTGGAACCAGTCTCACGTAAGTGTACGTGTAAGGTTGGTCTGGGCAGCTTCATCCCACAATCCCACTGGATCAAGATAAGACTAGTAATGGTAAGCAAATTGAACAAATCATCGCCCACAACTACTTTGTGTTCTACTCGTGCAATAGAATCTACGCATAGACCTAGCTCATGATGCCACTGTTGGGGAACGTAGCAATAATTCAAAATTTTCCTACGTGTCACCAAGATCAATCTAGGAGATACTAGCAACGAGAGAGAGAGAGATACAGAGAGAGTGCATCTTCATACCCTTGAAGATCGCTAAGCGGAAGCGTTACAAGAACGCGGTTAGTGGAGTCGTACACGCAACAGTTCAGATCGCGGTCGATTCCGATCTAAGCGTCGAACAATGGCGCCTCCGCGTTCGACACACGTATAGCCTGGGAACGCCTCCTCCTTCTTGATCCAGCAAGGAGAGAGGAGAAGTTGAGGGAGAACTCCGACAACACGACGACATGGTGGTGATGGAGGTCGTGGTTCTCCGGCAGGGCTTCGCCAAGCGCTACAGAGGAGGATGAGGTGTAGGAGAGGGGGAGGGGCCGTGCCAGGGGAAGGGTGTGGCTTCCCTCTCTCTCCCTCACTATATATAGGGGGAAGGGGGTGGAGGAGGCGCCCTAGGGTTCCCTAGGGGAGGGGCGGCGGCCACAGGGGAAACCCTAGATGGGTTTGGGCGCCCCCGCCGCTAGGAAACTTGCCCCCCCAAGCCGGGAGGGGTGGTTGCCCTAGGGGAGGCGGCCCCACCTCTCCAAGTTACGTGAGATGGGGTGGGAGGGGCGCTCAGCCCATTAGTGGGCTGATGTGCCCCCTCCCCTTGGCCCATAAGGCCCCCCAACGCTTGCGGGGGCCTCCGAAACCCCTTTCGGACACGCTGGTCGTCACCCGGTACCCCGAAACAATTCCAGACTCCAATACCCTTCGTCCAATATATCGATCTTCACCTCCGGACCATTTCAGAACTCCTCGTCACGTCCGGGATCTCATCCGGGACTCCGAACAACCTTCGGTAACCACATACTATTTCCCATAACAACTCTAGCGTCACTGAACCTTAAGTGTGTAGACCCTACGGGTTCGGGAACCATGCAGACATGACCGAGACATCTCTCCGGCCAATAACCAATAGCGAGATCTGGATACCCATTTTGGCTCCCACATGTTCCACGATGATCTCATCGGATGAACCACGATGTCGGGGATTCAATCAATCCCGTATACAATTCCCTTTGTCTATCAGTATGTTACTTGCCCAAGATTCGGTCTTTGGTATCCCCATACCTCGTTCAATCTCGTTACCGGCAAGTCTCTTTACTCGTTCCGTAATGCATGATCCCGTGACCAACTCCTTAGTCACATTGAGCTCATTATGATGATGCATTAGCAAGTGGGCCCAGAGATACCTCTCCATCATACGGAGTGAGAAATCTCAGTCTCGATTCGTGCCAACCCAATAGACACTTTCGGAGATACCTATAATGCACCTTTATAGCCACCCAGTTATGTTGTGACGTTTGGTACACCCAAAGCATTCCTATGGTATCTGGGAGTTGCACAATCTCATTGTCTAAGGAAATGATACTTGACATTAGAAAAGCTTTAGCAAACGAACTACACGATCTTGTGCTACGCTTAAGATTGGGTCTTGTCCATCACATCATTCTCCCAATGATGTGATCCCGTTACCAATGACATCCAATGTCCATGGTCAGGAAACCATGACCATCTATTGATCAACGAGCTAGTCAGCTAGAGGCTTACTAGGGACATATTACGATCTATGTATTCACACATGTATTACGGTTTCCGGTTAATACAATTATAGCATGAACAATAGACAATTATCATGAACAAGGAAATATAATAATAACCATTTTATTATTGCCTCTAGGGCATATTTCCAGCAAAGGCTTACCCAGCTGGGAGGGTTGTACATGGAAAAGCCATCTAGGCACTTAAGGCGAGTGAATTCCTCTTTCACCCCCTTAAAAAGATCAGCCTGCATGGCGGCCAAGGCGGCGAAGTTGTTCGGACCCTTACGTCCGCATCATGATGCGTCATCTTCTCCGTTGTAATGCCACATGGGGAGTCCTCTAGATTGGAGTGGCTGAATGCCCCGCGTTATTGAAATCGCCATTACCTCAATAATGGACAGTCTGGATTGGGTGAGTGTCTTTATCTTGTCCATTAGCCTTTGAACCTCCGCACTGTCTTCCTCCTCGAGGCTTCGGGGGCGCCAGCTGTTGCGCTTCTTTAACGGAGCATTGGAAAATGCATGTAGGCCTCGTCGGATTGGGTCAGATAGAACGACATCTTCAATATAAAACCACTCTGAGGGCCACTCTTCGGGTGCTTTCTTTGGAGTGCCAGATATGTATCCCGTCCTGGCTATACACCACACTTCGGCGCCGCCCACCTCGAATATGGATCCCCTTTGGGAGCAAGGGACGAGGTAGAAAAGCTTCCTCCATAATTCAAAATGGGCCTCACAGCCTAGGAACAGCTCGCAAAGAGCGACGAAGCCCGCGATGTGCAAAATGGAGCCTGGCGTGAGGTTGTGCAGTTGGAGGCCATAATACTCCAGGAGACCTCGGAGGAAAGGATGGATTGGAAATCCAACGCCTCTTAATAAAAAGGAAATGAAGCACCCTCGCTCCCCTTCTGAAGGATTAGGGAAATTTCCTGCCAAGGCTAAGAGGTTAATCCCGCCCGAACGGGGACTAGATCCGCAGGGGGGAGATATCCCTGCATCTGGAGCTTGGTCAGCTGGGCGTGGGATACAGAACAACTCTCCCAATCGCCTTTTTGCGGACCGTGGGGGGGGGGAACAAGAACTGGGAGCGCTGGCCATGTTTGTGTGGTTTCTTGTGGCAAGCTCTAAGGATTTTCCGCCTGGTGTGGAATGACATCTGAGATTCAATCTCCTTAAATAGACGCCTTCCCTACACGGCCTGGGTGTTATGTGTAAAAATGCTTGGACCCTTCGTATTCGTCTGACACGTGGGAGCTGGAGTGACGATGGTGCAGAAGCCGAAGGATATAACATTTAATGTAAAGCCGAAGGCCAAAGACCAAAGATGTAAATCCGAATACAGTCCTTTGGTTCAGATGCTTGGAGATTTGCGGAGAAGGAACCCGCCTTGCAATGCCGAAGAAAATTTGCATGCCGGACACGTCATCATTGAAGACTGGTTCAGGGGCTACTGAGGGAATCCTGGATTATGGGGTCCTCAGGCGTCCGGGCTATGCAACATGGGCCGGACTAAGGGGCCTCGAAGATACAAGATAGAAGACTTTCCCCGTGTTTGGATGGGACTCTCCTTTGCGTGGAAGGCAAGCTTGGCGTGCAGATATGAATATTCCTTTCTCTGTAAACCGATTCTATACAACCCTAGCCCCCTCCGGTGCCTATATAAACCGGAGGGTTTAGTCCGTAGAGGCAATCATAATCATACATGCTAGACATCTAGGGTTTAGCCATTACGATCTCGTGGTAGATCAACTCTTGTAACTCCTATACTCATCAAAGTCAATCAAGTAGGACGTATGGTTTTACCTCCATAGAGAGGGCCCAAACCTGGATAAACATCGTGTCCCCTGCCTCCTGTTACCCTCAATCCTTAGACACACAGTTTGGGACCCCCTACCCGAGATCTGCCAGTTTTGACACCGACAACCGTAGCACAGAATCCGGTTGATGCCAATTTCCTTGGCCAGGCGGAGTCCATGTATGAGCGCCTCGTACTCGGGCACATTGTTGGAGGCGGCAAAGTGCATTTGCAGCGTGTATCTGAGCTTGTCACCTTTGGGAGAAGTGAGGAAAATGCCAGCTCCCAAACTGGTTCGCATCTTTGAGCCATCAAAGTGCATCCGCCAATGAGTGGAGTCCGGAGTTGGCGGCAGGTACTGGGTCTCGGCCCAGTCGATAAGGAAGTCGGCCAGTGCTTGGGACTTGATGGCGGTGTGTGGCTGATAGAAGATGGTGTAGGGGGCTAACTCGATGGCCCATTTGGCCACCCAGCCTAATGCATCTCTGTTGCCTATGATCTCGGACAGTGGAGCAGTGCAGACGACCGTGATGGAGTGCTCTTGGAAATATGGCCTGAGCTTCTTGGCAGTGAAGTACCACGCCGTAGCACATCTTCTAGTAGTGGGGGTAGTTCTGCTTTGAGGCTGACAACACCTCACTCAAGTAGTACACATGCCTCTGAACCAGCTGTGCTTTGCCGTCTTCTGGATGCTCCACCACAATGATAGTGCTGACCACCCGGCTGGTGGCGGTGATATAGAGGAACATGGGCTCCTTAGCAGCCGGAGCCGCTAACACAAGTGGCGTAGTCAGCATTTTCTTGAGTTGGAGGAAGGCCTTGTCCGCCTTATCATTCCACTCGAAGAGCGTGGTTTTCTTCATTAACTGGTACATCTATCTTGATCACCCGGAGGTGATGCCTTCTCACCCAGCCGACTGATGAAGCGACTGATGGACGCCAAGCAGCCGGTGAACTTCTGGACATCTTGCAGTCAGGTGGGTCTCTCCATCCGCTCAATGGCCTTGATCTTCACAGGGTTGCACTCGATGCCGCGTTCTAAGACAAGGAAGCCAAGGAGCTGGCCGACTAGGACTCCGAAGACACACTTTTCTGGGTTGAGCTTGATTTAAAAACGACACAGATTGTCAAAAGTCTCCTTGAGATCTTCCAAGAGGGTACCACGCTTCTCCGTCTTCACCACAATATCGTCTACGTAGACGTGGGCATTTCTGCCGAGTTTCTTGAGGAGGCACTTATGCATGCAACGCTGAAAAGTGGCACCAGCATTTCTCAGGATGAATGTCATGGTCAGGTAGCAGAAGGCTCCAAATGGTGTGACGAAGGACGACTTCAGCCGGTCGGCCGGGTTCAGCTTGATCTGATGGTAGCCGGAGTAGGCATCAAGGAAAGACAGTAGCTCGCATCCGGCTGTGGAGTCTATCACTTGATCAATCCGGGGCAGAGCGAATGGATCTTTGGGGCAGGCTTTGTTGAGGCTGGTGTAGTCAATACACATGCGCCACTTGTTATTCTTGTTTAGTACAAGGACTGGGTTGGCAAGCCATTCTGGAAAGAACACTTCCATAATGAAGCCGACCGCTAGGAGTCGGTCTATCTCTTCACCAACAATTCTTATTTTTTCTTCTGACAGATGGCGGAGGGGCTGCTTAACTGGTTTTGCATCTGATCTGACATGTAGCTTGTGCTCGGCGAAATCCGTCGAAACACCCGACATGTCCTTGGGAGACCATGCAAAGATGTCCCAATTCTCACGGAGGAAATCGACGAGCTCGCTTTCCTATTTGCTATCGAGGTTGGTCCCCACGATAGCGTGCCTCTCCGGGTGGTCGGGGTCCAAGGGGATCTTCTTTGTTTCTTTGGCTGGCTGGAAAGAACCCGATGCTTCCGACTCCTTGGGGTCTGGTGACAGGTCCGGCTGCTTGCTGGCCATGGCCACAACCCGGTCAAGGAGCTTCCTCTCGACAGTAATCACGAGGGACTCGGCCAGCTGGCTGCTAGCTGTAGCACAGGCAGCCGACTTCTTGTAGTCGCCGGCTATGGTGATAATGCCCTTGGAACCCGACATCTTCATCTTGAGGTAGACATAGTGTGGCATCGCCATGAATTTGGCTAGAGCAGGCCGCCCTAGGAGCACGTGGTAAGGGCTCTCTAGGTCAACTACCCCAAACCAAACTGGCTCTCGATAGAAGTGATCTTTGTCCCTGAAGAGGACATCTATCTTAATCTTGCCGTTTGGTGAGCAGGAAAGGCCAGGCACGATTCCATGGAAAAAAATCCGACTGGGCTGGAGTTGTCTTTCTTTGATGTGCAGTTTCTCCATGGTGTCACGGTAGAGGATGTTGATGCTGCTACTGCCATCTATCAGGACTCGGGAGAAACGAGTAGCTCGCCTGTCTGTTGAAAAGGTGGCATCCAACACCAAGGCAGAGGAACCCGGAGAAGGCATCACCTCCGGGTGATCATCATGGCTCCAACTGATGGGCTTCTCGGACCAGTGCATGAATTCTGGGGCTTCTGAAGTGACAACATTCACCTCATGGTGCTGTTGATGCCGACTATGGTTGTCATCAGCCACGCTGGTAAAGACGACGCAGACTTCGTGTTCTTTGGGGAACTCCTTGGATGGCGGTAACCGGGCGGACCGCCGGCTACAGAGGAGGCGGAGCTGGCTGGCCAGCAAGCGGAGGCGGCAGTCCTTCGCCCTTGGCGATTCGGGTGAGCCAATGGCATTTCCGGGTGGCGTGGTTGGATGGTTTCGCGCCACTGTGGAACTTGCAGGCAGCATCGAGGGTTTGCTCATAGGAGAAAGCGGGCAACCAAGCAGGCTTGCTGCCCTTCTGATGCTTGGGGCAGGGCTGACCCTCTGGCTGTTGATCTTCAACTGTTGCCACTTGTCGGCTATGGAAGCCAGCTGCGGGGTGTTGCGCTTGTTGTCGTTCTGCTGCTGTCGCCGACTGTTATCACCAGCCGGCGCCTGAGGAGCCGAAGGGAGCACTTTCCCAGACGCGTCCACTCGGAGCTCTGAATTCATGGAGGAGTCGGCAGTGGCATACTGTCTGCTATGATCAGCAGTTCGTCGACTGTAGCTGGCTCATCGCAGAGGAGTCGATGCTTGAGTAGGGTGACCCCTCGGCACCTGGCAGTGAAGTATTCTATGGCTTGCACCTCGTGCATCCCCTCGCAAGAGTTGCACAGTTCACTCCACCGCGTCAAGTAGTCGCGGGTGGACTCGGTGGGGCCTTGGACGCATAGGGAGAGCTGGCGAGGCTTGGGCGGCCGCTTGTAGGTGCTGGTGAAGTTGCGGATGAAGACTTCGGTGAAGTCCACCCAGCTGTTGACACTGTAGGGATTGAGACTGTTCAACCATGTCCGGGCTATGCCCTCGAGCATGAGGGGAACATACTTCACGTCAACGCGCTTGTTGCCGTTTGCTATGCTGACGGCGGTGGAGTAGTCAACCAACCAATCTTCCGGCTTCACGGAGCCGTTGTACTTGGGAGTGTCTCGAGGGAGCGAGAACCCTTTGGGGAAGGGCTCGTCACGAATTCGGGGGGGGGGACAAGGTGGGCCGATCGCATCTTCTTCTTCAAGCGTCAGGGATCGCGCCAGGCGATTGATCCGGTGGCGGGCGTCCTTTTCTCCGATTCCCTCACGGCGGCCTAGCCGGTCTCCAAGAGTTGGGTGATCAACAGCCGGTGGGGAGACGCGTCTCTCCCTGCGTGGGGGAGGCAGACGATCACCCCGCTGCTCGACTGCTCGAGGGCGGCCGTCTTGGTCGCGCTCGTTGGTGATGCGTGTCCGACTGCGGCTAGCAGCCGGCTTTGGGTCTCTTCGGTCTCGGGTGCCGCCTGTCGGCGTCCAGGAGGTCGTGCCATGTTCTCGGCGGGGAGGGGGGGAGGTTTTCGGCATGCAGGCCGGGTTCCACCATGCGGCGCCTGACTTCTTCCTGCATGGCAGCCGCACCGAGGAGCTGTTGGACACGTTCTGTCATGCAGTGTCGCTCGTCACCCTCCAGGTGATCCAATTCGTCTGCTGCCGCCTAGGCAGCACGCAGATTCTCCAAAGGCGTGGCATAGACGGGGCGGTCCACCCCCAACATGCTGGTGACGGCCACGTCCCGCTGCCGAACGGTGCCCATCCGGCTGGGCTCGCCAGCAGCCGGTGTGCCGCAGACGGCATGGTCGATCTCGCGCTGGTAGGCCTCAGTGAGGCGTCTCATGGCGGCCAACTTTTTGGCGCTCTTGACGAGTGTGATGCGGCAGGCCTCCAGCATCTCAACGTTAGCGTCTGCCGTGATGGGCGCAGACAGGTCCCGCATTGCCGCCTCTAGTGGGTCCTGGCTGGCCCAGCCAGAAGCTCCATCGTGACTGATGACCAGCGCCTCCGTGATGGTGCTGGTGCTGGCGTTGCTGATCGCAGGAGGGAGCAGGTCGTCGATGATCACTATGTTGGCAGGGAAGGAATCGGGGGATGCCACATCGAAGTCGACAAGCATCAGGTCAGTGGAGCCGACAGACTCTTTGTTGAAGGCAGGCTCGTTGGCGATGTCGATCTTGCCAAGGAGGTCGACGAGGCAACTTCCGGAGCGGGCCGCTCCCTCGTCAGGTGCCGGCTCATTGGAGAGACGGATCTCGCCGACAAGGTCAGCAAGAGTGCTCACGGTGCAAGCGGCTTCTGCGCCACGCAGCGTGTCGACGCAGATGCCATCCAGTGTGCCAGGCTGGCTGCATTCGATGGGAAGGAAAAGGGTTCCCGTCCGGAACGGGTTTCCGGACGAGGTGCACCTGGCCCCACAATGGACACCAAATGTCGGGGTTGTGGTGCGACATATACCAAGGGGTGGCTTATCAGGGAGAGGGCCAAGATTACGTTGCCGGGCTCTAGAGGCGGGAGTGAGCGAGAACGCCTAAGCCGACAAAGCTTACCCAGGTTCGGGGCTCTCCTGGGAGATAACACCCCTAGTCCTGCTCTGCGGGGTCTCCGCATGATCACTATCTTAACAAGGTAACTACAAGGTTGCTCCTTGAGCTGTTTGGCTAGAGGAGGAAGATGAGCGTGGCTAGCCTTTCTTCCCCTCTCTATATGTGTGTGCGCATGCTAAGGTTCTGAACCCTTTGCATGGGTGACCTGGGGGGTTTATATAGGCTTACCCCCAGGGGTACAATGGTAATCGGGCTGGGTGTGGGACCCGGCCGCCAGTCTCTCTAAACGCCGGCTTCTCCGCCGGCTGCTGGGGCCTGCCGCCTGGTGGGTCCCGCCGGCTGTCGTGTACTCGGCCGACAGGCCGCGCCCGCCGCTTGCGGATCCGGTTGATCACTCCGCACTGTAGCCTCGCTACTGATGACATATGCTTTGTCGGGGAAGCATGGCTACAGTACCGCCTCCTGGTGGGCGTTCACTGTAGCCATTCCCCGTTTCCTCTGGTTAATGGTGAACAAACTTTGAAGGGGGAGGGAGCCACCTGGTGGGAGGCGGATCACCCTATCGCCGTCTTCTAGAGATCTGCCGCCTTTTGGGGTTCGCTGTCAGGTAGGGCCCGCCACCTGCGGGCCGTACCGACAAGTCGTCGTGGGAGCGTAGCTCCATAGGTAGTAGGTGATGTCACGGGCTGCGTGGCTATAGTACCCCGCCGGATGGCGGGCGTTCGCCAGGTACATTCATACTGTAGCCGCGCTCAGCCCGGGTTTCTAGGGTGGCAGGTTGCACTGTAGCCACGCCCCGTCCTGTCGTAGTTATGTGGGTGCAAACTTTGAGGGCACGAGGGGCCACCTGCTGGAAGTTGGCTGCCTCGTTGCCGCCTTCCGGTATCCTGCCGCCTTCTGGCAGCCGGTCGCTTGGACCAGCCAGCCTAAGGGAGCAGCCGTCCGTCTGAGAGGTATGAGGGGCGCAGTCGGCACCGATGTCTTGAAATATCATGGGGAGCTGATGAGGCTACCTGTGGTCATTTACTCCGACACCGACTTTGTTTTCAAGTCGTAATATTACGAATAAGTCAACTTGTGAACCATTCACACACATGTCGCACAACCACACCCCCCTGGCCAGACCAGGCCAGGCGAGGCGAGCGCGTATGCGTGTAGTGTTCTCTCATCATAGTCACCGCATAGTGTGGTGGAGAGAACCCACTATGTAAACATGTCTCATACCTCCTCCACTAGAGGTATGAGACTAAATTTTAGAACCACCCTATTGGTGTCCTAGAGTAGGGGGTGCTTACCACGTCGGTCCGCCGGTTATGGGCCGGACCGAGGATCCACCAAAGACTGATGAATGGGCGATGCATGCCCTGGCCCTAGGTGTAATCAAGATGAAGATCTCCGAAGGCTTGGCGTACACTTCAAGGCATATTTGAATGATTGACATACTTATCCCTATATTGAATTGACGATGTGTAAACCCTAGATACCCTCGATGCCTATATAAGCCGTGAGGTCTAGCCTGTAGAGGCATGGTTGCAAGGTTTGGAGCTTAGAACTCCTTCATATAATCTTGAGGTAGATCATATTGTACTTTGTACACCATCACAATCAATATATCAAAAGCATGACATAGGGTTTTACCTTCTCAAGAGGGCCCGAATCTGGGTAAGCATCATGTCCCTACTTTCTCCTGTTATCATCTAGCTCATATCACCAAGCTTCGGAACCCCTACTAGAGATATGCCGGTTTTAGCACCAACATTGGTGGCTCATACAGGACCCACTGTGTGGTCGCAAGAGCTCGATGATGAATCTTCAGATCAATGACAATGTTGGCTGTGGGGATATCTTTTTCCCCGACCAGCTTCTTGCCTTCGGCAACATCGTGTTGCACCTTGACTCAACTGGCCATCTCGTCCAAGTAGAGAATGTCTCTCCAGGCCAAGCCATCCGGTTTGGCAATCTGGAATACACTATGGATTCAGGCGGCTAGCTTGATTTCTCGGGTTGGGTGTTAGATCGACCACAGAATCCCGCGGATATCATCGCCCATGCACCCACCATGCGACCCGTCTCCCAGATCTGACTTCATGCTCGGATCCGAGTGTCACCTCACCGGTTCAGGCATCAAGCCGTCGTGGTGAAAGCCTCGAGGCTGCGTCATGCAATACATCAACCCAACTCCATCTTAGCTCCGCCTACTATCAAGAGATGGGCGAAGCCGACCTCTGTGTTCTAAATGAGATACTGTACCAAATCTATCTCAGACGGGCAAACCTCGGTCTACTACCAGATCGGATGTAAATCTGAGGGCGCATAAATTTTCATCCCACCCGCCACCCACGTAGCCGCTACAATCGAGGATTAAACCTACGTGCTAGACTATGCCTCCGAGGAGCCATTGATATGGATGAAGATGTCGATGATATGCCATATACCGCATCACCTATAACCACCGACAACATCAGGAATTGGGTGGCTACCTCCACCCATGATGTCTACATGGTAGACACATCCAAAGACGATGAAGGAGATAAGGAGCCTCGCAAACATCGATGCTAGAGGCACCATAATAAAGGCACAGGAAACAGTGACACCAGCCATGAGGCAATTGATAACGCCGACACTTCGAACAACGCCGAGGACCAAAACACATGCGATATAGCCGGCGACAATCCCATCAATGGGGGCGTGCCCAACAGGGACGAAAAGGATCCTGAGAACCACGACTATTACCGAGTCTAAGGAATACTTAAGCCTCAGACCTGAAGAATTTGATATCCCCGAGGAGCCACTAGATGACCCTCTTCTAAAGGCCTTCTACCGACGGTTAATTAGCACCGCCAAGAGCATGAAGCAAAGGCTTCGAGTCGAACATGACAAGCTAACCAATAAATGGACCGAGGTCCTCAGTGTCAAGCAAGATCTCGAGGAAAGATTCACGGGAAATAAGTAGTACTACCTGCGAAGGAGTTTGCTCCTAGAGTTCGACGGGGAGGTTACCGGCACGCTGCTGTCAGAGTGCAACTGGGATAAGAATCAGGCCGAGATCGACCTCCCTGGGGCCAAGACAGGCTAGCTAGAGGGTACCATAATCCTCCCGAATTACCTCGCCATCATGGCAAGGATCCACTTCCACCTCGGAAAACATACGATTTGCGGAAGAAATCGAGATGCCAGCCGCACCATCCTGATCTATTTATGGATGTAGGGATCGCCCACCCGCCGAACAGGCAGGATACCAAACTTGTTCGACCAAGTATGGTAATGCGCATAATTGCATGCATGATCGGATAGTAGAAACATCTGGCGTATGACATATCATAGCTCGGGTCCGAGGAGCAGCTCACCCCATGTGCTTTACAAATGAGGCGATGCAATACCAGTTCCCGGAAGGGTTTAAGCCCATCAATATTGAGCAATACGATGGAACCACGGACCCCGCCGTGTGGATAGAGGACTTCCTCATGCACATTCACATGGCCCGAGGTGATGACCTCCATCAAATACTTACCCTTAAATCTCAAAGGTTCAGCCCGACATTGGCTGAATAGCCTGCTGGAGAACTCAATTGGCAACTGGGAAGACCTGGATGCTTTTCGAGCTAACTTTTAAGGGACTTATGTTTGATCTCGGATGCTGATGACCTCGGTCACATCATGCAGGAACCAGGGGAGTCGGCCAATAAAATTATGGAACTAGTTCTTAACCAAGAAAAACCAAATAGTAGACTGCCCGGACACGGAGGCAATAGCAGCCTTCGAACACAACATCCACGATGAGTGGCTCGCTAGAGAGCTCAAGTAGGAAAAACCCTGGTCAACGGCCACCCTCACACACTTGATGACTCGATTTTGCACAGGTGAGGGCAGCTGGCTAGCTTGCTGAAATAACCACAATGGTGACCCAAGTACCTCTGAGGTGCACGACGGAAATGGTAAACCCCGACGCAATTAAAACAACAAGCACCGCAGTAGAGGACATAGCAGAGACACCAATCATGGAGCAGTAAATGCCAAATTCAGCAACCAACGTGGTGGGAACAAGCGAAAACTCTTTCAAGGGAATAAAGAAAACCCTTCAATGTTGGGCAAAATATTGGATAAAGCATGTGCCATAAACAGCATCCCAGACAAGCCTGCTACTCATTCGAACCGGAATTGATGGGTAATCAAGCAAGTCGGCAAGATAGCGGCCAAGAAACAGGGCATGAACCAGCCTCATAACGGGGATGGTAACCAGCCTAGGCCAGGTAATGGTGGCCAGAAGCAATTCCCTCCCGAAGTCAAGGACGTGAACATGATTCACATTACTCACGTCACCAGGAAGGAGAGAAAACACGCGCTTCGAGATGTCCATGCTGTAGAGCCAACAACGCCAACTTACAACCCATGGTCAGAAATTCTGATCACCTTTGACCAAAGACACCATCGAACAAGTATCCGTCATGGAGGCACTGTGCTCTGGTACTCGATCCCATAGTGGACGGCTTTCGTATGACCCGAGTCCTTATGGACGGGGGTAGTAGTCTCAACTTGATATACGCCGATACCGTCACGATATGCATACAGATCTGGTTAGAATCAAGCCCAGTACTATGACCTTTAAAGGTATCATACCGAGAATTGAGACACAATGCTCGGGTAGTGTCACTTTGGATGTTGTCTTCGGCACACCCGATAATTTCCGCAATGAAGAATTAATCTTCGACAACGTACCCTTTCGAAGTGGTTATCACGCACTCCTCGGATAGACCGCCTTCGCTTGATTCCACGCCGTCCCTCACTATGCTTACTGAAAGCTTAAGATGCCAGGACCGAATGACATCATTACAATCAATGAAAACACGGAATGCTCCCTCCAAACCGAGGAACAAACAGTGACCTTCACGACCGAGGAAGCGTCAAGAGCGCGAGCGGTGTCAAGCGGCCAAAGCCACATGAAATGTTCAAGAAGCGTAAACTTCACCTCAGCGCACAAAAAGGGTGACCCCAAATTGGGACGCACGCTCCACTGCCCCATTTCCATGCGAGGTTTGTGTCCCTCGGGCACACAACTTTGCGTTGAAAATCCCATGGGAGCTGGTGAATCACAACGTCCTAGGTAACGGGTCAGGTAAACTGACACGTTTTCCTGCACCCCTGGCGGTAAATTCACACCCTGCTCTTAAGCATAGGGAAGACTCGGTCGGGGGCTGACTACGAATGGCATTTGATCTGAATTCAATAAACCTCTGCTAAATCACCATTTCGAATGAATTCAAGAAACGACGGGTCCCTTCACAAGTGACGATGTATTTCCTCGGACTCGATGAGGAACTGCTGTTTAACAAGATGGAGGACATACGCCAGCAGGACAATAAAGGACGTCAAGCCCACCATCCGATAACTAGCCGCGCTACCCTTCTTGCCTATCTTTCATATTGATATCTTGTATGCTTTATGTTATAGTTCAGATTGGTTCGATCCTTTTTATAAGAGATGGCCCAATGTCACATCCTTTTATCCTTCTCTTGAAACACAACTATAAACGATACAGGTGATGGATGCCTTTAAGGCACCATAAAACCTTACGGGGGGCTGTAGAATCAAGCTGACACCCTCTACCATCCGAGGTACTCTACAGAAGACCTCGGCCCTATATCCTCGGTACTTTGCATCATATGCATCAGTTTTGAGTTGTGTCTTCGGTTAATAGCTGGGTTGCTCGGCTCCTGTGCTTACCTCTTACGTTCCCGCTTTGTTTGGCTAGGAGGTAAAGGGAGCACCACTGTGATTGTAACTTCTGGTTTAACCGGTCAAGTACCTTAGTTGGAGAAAGCCCAAAGTTGACTGTCACAACAAGCGTAAACTGGTCGGCGAACCGCGGTAGCATCAAGCTCTATATGACCAGTAGCGGTTGTCCGTGTAAAACAAATGGCTTTCCTTTTTCAAAAAAGCCGAATTGTTGCTTGTTCGATCTCGGATATCCCGAGGATTTGACGTATACCAGGGGCTATTTTTTTTCATTTGTTTCTTCGGGTTTCAATGCTATTTTCATTTTTTGTTTCTTTTCTTTTTTACTTCTCCTGTTTTTGTTTTGCTTTCATTATTTTTTATTCTTTCTACATGTTTCTTTGCTTTTTGGTTTGGTTTGTTCCTTTTTCTGTTTTCATTTACCTGTTTTTTTGTTTTCATTCTACATTTTCATATATGTAAACAACATTTTTCTGTTACACATTCAACATTTTTTCAATACAAGTTTAACATTTTTAATACATAGTCAACATTTTTTCTATACACATTTTAAACAATTTTCAAATGCTTGATCAATATTTTTAAAATACAAGATTAACATTTTTTCAATGCACATTTTAACATTTTCATAAATGCTTGACTAATTATTTTTTTCTAAATGCAGTATTAACTTTTTTTGAACACATCGTCAATATTTTTTTATACACATTTAACATTTCCAAAATGCTTGATTAACAATTTTCAAATACTTGTTCAACATTTTTTCAAATGCTTGATTAACATTTTTGATATGTATATTATAAAAAATATATCATTTTTAATTACATGGTCAACATTTTTTCTATACCCATTTAACATTTTTCAAATGCTTGATAAAAAATTCCAAATACATTTTCAACATTTTTTCGAATGCTTTGTTAATTTTTTATATAGATGATGAAAAATTTCATAATTTTTTTATACATGGTCAACATTTTTTCTATACACATTTAAATTTGTTCAAATGCTTGATTACCATTTTTTATAATTGTAAAATTTTTCAACTAATGCTTGATTAACAATTTTATCCGCATGATCAATATTTTCATGGTCAACATTTTTTCTATACACATTTCACATTTTGCAAATACTTGTTCAACATTTTTTCAATGGTTAATTAACAATTTCTATATGCATGATCAAATTTGTTTCATCATTTTTGAAATATATTTTCAACATTTTTCTATAAACATTTAAATTTTTTCAAATGCTTGCTTAACATTTTTCAAACACTTGTTCAAAATTTTCTCAAATGCTTGAACGACTTTTTTTATATACATTATTAAATTGTTTCACACACAATATATATTTTTGTATGCATTTCTCATATATGTGATAAGCATTTTCTCTATACACATTTAGTATTTTCAAATGCTTGGTCAATATTATAAAATGTTTTTATGAATAATTATTTTTGTAATATATTTATTTAGAATATTTGTTAGTATAAAAAAAGTAAAAAAAAGGAAAAAAGAAAACAAAGCCGTGAAAAAAATAGAAAAACAAGGCTGGTGTTTCCAACGTACCTGGGCCAGCCCAACTGGCGGTTCCCTTTAGCGAGGGGTTCTCTCCTGTCTCATTGAAGGGAACCCCTCGACGGCCCATCTTGGACCGGGCCACAGTTGGCTTCGCTGTTTCTTCTATTTTTCTATTTTCGGTTTCTATTTATTTTCTTTTCCTTTTTCCTTGTTCGTTTTTGTGTATTATACAAAAGTTCACTGTGTATTACAAAAAAATCATCACGTTTTAAGAAAATGTTCACCGTCTATTATTAAATTGTTCAACAAATACTGCAATATTCACTGTGTATTAGAAGTTTGTTCAGCGTCTGTTACACAAAATGTTCAATGTGTATTCGAAAAAATTGTTCAATGCATATTACAAAAGTATTCAATGCGTATTCAAAAATTGTTCACCATAATTATTTATAGTTTATTTTTTTACAAAATAAACGCCGAGCAAATAAAAGGACACTATAATATACTTTACAGTACCAGATGTTACAATGTTTTTTTAAAACGTTTTTCGTGGTCTAACTGCAAATGTGAGTGCCCCACCCAATTGCATTCCTTCCTGTGCGAAACTACTCCAGTTTGACGCATCACGCGTGCATGTGTCGTTCAGGAGATCTTAGCACTTTTAGCGCCAGTTAGCAATCAAGCAAACTGGTTTGCGTGCATGCCCCTATCTCCTGGTTTTTTGTCTGTTTTTTTCGGTCGTTGGACTCGTAAAAAAACTAGATAGTTTTTTAAACATCTGTTGAAAAAATTGTGAAATAATATTTTACCAATTTTTGTAATTTTAATGAACTTGAAAAAAAGTTTGCGAACCTGATTTCTTTTTCCGAATTTGAAACAATGTCCTAGAAATTTGAATATTTTGCGAATTTGAAAAAAGTTCATGCATTGCGAAAAAACTTCATGATATTAGAAAGTGTTCATGAATTTTAAAAAGTTCATGAATTTTGGAAAATTACTCATGGACCCGAAAAATTCACATATTTCCAAAAAGTTCACATATCAGATAAATGTTCACGGACTTGGAAACATGTTTACTAATTTGGAGGATTATTCGCGAGTTATTTTTTCATAAATTCCAAAATGTTCCTTAGTTTTACAAATATTTGTGATTTTGAAAAAACCACAATTTGAAAAAATATTTTATAAAGATGAAAATAAAATGTAAGTATAAAGATGAAAGGAAGATAAAAAATTATAAAAGTAAAACGGAAATATGAAAACCAAAAATACAGACTAAAGAATGGGCCTAAAAGATAAATATAAAAGCCGAGAAAACTGATGGTAAAAAACGAACGTGCGGTACGAAGAAAAAATGGGCCACCAAGGTCAGAACGAAGTGTGCATTTTTTCCACCAAAACAGTAGAAATTGACGCTTATGGGAGAGCAACTAACTGAAGAGTGCTCGTTCCCAGCCTCCCAAAAGGTCACTTGTGGATGGCTGAGAGCGCGCCACTTTGCGCGCTATCAGCCACCGCCAGATGTCACGCTCTGAGCACTTGCTCCGGATTTTTTTATTTTATTTTTCCGCACGAGTTTTCTGCCTTTCAGATGATTCTTTCGGCTTTCGGTTTTTCACTAGCCTTCCTTAGATTTTGGACAATTTTTTTTTCAGATTTTTTACGCGAAAAACATGTTTTTTTCCCTTTTCACAAGAGGCACGGCTTTCCTTACGCGAGAGGCATGGTTTTACTTCCGCGAGAGACACAGTTTTACTTCTGCGAGAGGTATGATTTTGTTTTCGCGAGAGGCATGGTCGTGTCTCTCGAAAACAAAAAAAATGCGTTTTCATTTTTTCCTTACGCGAGAGCCATGATTTTGTTTCAGCGAGAGGCATGATTTTGCTTCCACAAGAGGCACGGGCGAAAATGAAAAAAATGTGTTTTATCTTTTTTTCTTCCGCGAGAGGCACGACTTTGCTTCCGCGAGAGGAATGGTTTTTTGCTTCCGCGAGAGGCATGGCCGTGTCTCTCGGAAACAAACAAAAAAGTGTTTTTTCCTTCTGTGAGAGGCACGGTTTTGCTTCTGCGAGATGCATGATTTTGCTTCCGCGAGAGGCACGATTGTGCCTCTCGGAAACGGGGAAAAACGCGTTTTCGCTTTTTTCTTCTTCCGCGTGAGTCATAATTTTGCTTTTGCGAGAGACACGGTTTTGCTTCCGCTAGAGGCACGACCATGCGCCTCTCGAAAAGGAAAAAAGTGCTCCCGGTCCGGTTTTTTCGTCTGGTTTTTCGTCCATTTTTTCGTGAAAAGAAGTTCTTCAAAACCTATCAACACTGTATCTAGTTTTGAAGATATCGACGCGAGAAATCCAATAGTGAAAACCGTTCGAGATTTGGAAGCACGGTTCAATAGATAATCGTTTTGAATAAATGGATCTACGAAGAAAGAAAAAACTCTCGGGTTGCGACAAGCGGCGCACATATAGCACACCATTTGTCGCAACTTGGGGAGGTGAAAGTGATCTTTAGAATGAGTACTCCTTAATTAGTGATTTCACGCTTATATCCATAAATAGATGTGGTGGGCCAACGAGTGGGACTCCCAGAGCCGAGCGTGCGGCGTTTGCACGAGTTTCAGGATGCATTTATATTTTCCCTAAACTTACGTGGATTGCTCATTCTGAGGTGATGGTTCCCATTTTCTTGGGTTCTTTTAACATTTTTTATTTTACTTTTTATTCTTTGTAATGGAATATATATTTTTAAGAAAAAGAAAATGTTTCAGCATGTAAGAAAATGTTCCTGGGGTGCTCCTGGATATAAAATCTTTATGTATGTTTCAATTATTTTGTATATCCGCATTAAAATGTATTCACTGTATTGAAGAAACTTCATCAACTATTTTCAAAATACATTATATTTTAAAAGAATCTTCGTCTACTTCACAAAGTCTATCATGTGATGTTTTTCCATCTGCTCCAAATGTTTGTTTAATATTTTTTCTATTTTTCTTTCAGAATAAGTTCCACCTATCTTTTTGCAAAACATTGTCTATTTTAGGAAAATGATTGTCACACATCAAAAAGTTGTTCATTGTGTAATTAAAATATATTTACCGTGTATAGCAAAATGTTCATTATGTAATTATCTTTTATCATGTACTAAATTCATGCATCATGTAATTAATAATATACATGGCAATACCCGATGACGTTTAATTGCGTTAAACTATTGACCACTTGTACTTGTTGGCTCCCTGCCACATAGTTAGGTGATTGAGTGTTTCCCTCGAGTTAGGGTTTTGTTTCTCACGCTAGTGATTTTCCGCCGCCGTCGAGTTTTCTGGCCATCCCTGCCATCGATCCTCTTCTTGCTGGGCGAGCGACCCGGTCTGTGATCCTCGATCGCACTGGGCCGTGGCTAGCGGGCAGTACGACGGAGTTGGGTTCCTATCCGAACACCCGATGCAATCTTCGTCGGGTAAGGAAATCTCCATGGCTACAGCTGAGATCTCGGACCAAGCGGGGGTCAGCGATGTGGAGAGGATGATGCAAGAGCTAGGGCTGGGAGAAGAGGATCTGGACGACGTCGTCTTCGATGAGAAGGAAGCACCACCAGTGGCTGCGCGTTGGGTTGCCTTGGCTAGGATTCATACCCCAAAAACCTATAGCCAGACGTGGTTCTTCCGGAATATGAGATCTGCTTGGGACTTGGCACAAGATGTCAAGTTCAGACCGTTGGAAGGTAATCTATACACAGTCCAATTCTCGTGCCTTGGAGATTGGGAGAGAGTCATGAACGATGGCCCATGGCACTTCCGAGGGGACGCGATGATCATCAAGCCTTATGATGGGGTGACAAAGCCAATGACCATCAAGATGGACACGATCGAGATATGGGCGCAAATCCATGATGTACCAGATCTGTACGCCCATCTAGTCCCGTCTCTTGCTGCTAAAGTGGGAGAGTTTCTGTTTGCTGAGCCCCCGTCGCAAGACTTCTTAGGAAACTTTTATCGTGTTTGGGTCAGAATTGATGTCTCAAAACCTCTCAAGAACGCCGTGTCTATTATCCGTGAAACTAAGCGCCAGATTTATCGTGTGAAGTATGAGAAGCTGCCAGACTAGTGCGCAGTTTGCGGAAAGCTTGGTCACTTGTTTAAGGAGCATGGTACATGAATACATCCTCCATCGGCTCTCGTCTTCAAGGATTTACGGGCTGAATGGTTCATGAGATCTGGCCGAGGTCCAGGTGGTGGCCGAGGTCGTCGGGGAGGAAGAAGATGAGGTCGCAATGGAGGGCGCGGTCCAACCCCTACACCAGGGACGCAGGAGGATTTTCAGGAGGAGGGTGAACTAGGTGCTGCTGATGGAAGGAACTTGGTGCTGAAGGAAGGAGGTGGAGCGAGTATTGACTTGGACATGGTGATGGAGGACCAAACAAGAAAGAGGATGGGGGAGAGCAGAACTAGGCAGCAACTCTTCGGCTCCACCGTTTGTGCATGGTACTGTTCCGAGGGAGAACCAACTGGCTTTAGTCCCTGTGAGTGCTACTGTTGTTAGTCCACCAATCACTAGGGATCCAAAGAAGGCAAGGACTGGATTAGAAGGCAAGGAGGGCTATCATACTGCTGCAAAAAATTTGGCGGAGTCCCTGGAGGAGTGCCGCCAGGACCAATGAGTGTGTTTTGTTGGAACTGTCGTGGCGCGGGTAAACCTACGACAGTTCGAGAACTTCGCGAGGAAGTTTACCCCTACCGTGCTTTCTATTGTCGGAACACAGATAAGCGGGGCACGTGTAGAAGCTTTTACTAGTACTCTAGGGTTTGATAACTCATATGCTGTTAATAGTCAGGGGAGAAGTGGAGGCATTGGTATTTTTTGGAATAATACAACGAAGGTTGAGATGTTGGGAGACTCTTGTTATCACATTGATGCCAAAATTGAGGATGCAGGTCAAGACCCGTGGAGGATCACGTGCGTATACGGTGAGGCCAAAATCACCTCGGCATCAAACGTGCGATCTCATGAAAGGGATAAGTACTGTCAGCGACCTGCCGTGGCTTTGTTTTGGAGATTTTAATGAAGTTTTGCGACCTGAGGAACACGAAGGAGTAGCCAACAGAAGCAATGCCCAGATTTAGGGTTTTAGGGACGCAATTGACATCTATATGTTGATGGATATAGGTTACCAAGGGCACTTTTGGACGTTTGAAAAGAAGGTAGCAGGGGGGTCATACGCAAGAGTCAGGTTGGATCGGGCACTAGCTTCTGCGAGCTGGATGGTCCGATTCCCACATGCAATATTAACACACCAGACTGCCGCTACTTCTAACCATGGGCCTATATTATTGAAATTGAATGCCGCGCAAAGTGATCCGATGCCTAATAGAACCTTCAGGTACGAGGTGATGTGGGAGTCCCATGATTCATGGTAGGACATGATTACAAACAGCTGGAACGCGGCTAATGCAGGCTATGGAGTCGGCGACTTTCATGACAAACTTCTGGCCATAACCAATGATCTGTCCTCGTGGAGTAGAGACAACTTTGGCAGCGTCAGAAAGGAGATCAAGCAGTTGAAGACTCAGCTGGAATTATTACGTAATGATCCAGGGAGGGTGAGGTCATCACATGTGGAGCTGAAACTAAATGAGAGGTTGGCCGAACTATATCATAGAGAAGTGTTAATGTGGCGTCAAAGATCCCGGGTGGAATGGCTCTCGGCGGGGGACAGGAATACCAAGTTCTTCCACATGAGGGCAAGCATGAGGCATAAGAAAAACATGATCCGGGCACTCACAAACGCTTTGGGGATACACACTGAGGACTCGGCAGAATTGAAGGCCATGGTAGTGGAGTTCTATAAGACTCTGTATACTTCCGAAGGGGTATAGGGAATGGAGGAGGTACCGAGTCATGTCCCAAGGAAGGTTATGCTTGCAATGAATGAGATCTTATGCTGAGGTAAAAAATGCATTATTTCAAATATTTCCGACCAAGGCTCCTGGCCCAGATGGCTTGCCGGCTCATTTTTACCAAAGGCATTGGGATATTTGTGGGGACGAAGTCACCGCAGTAATTATGCGCATCATAAAAGGGGAGGAGAACCCAGAAAGTATAAATGATACGGTATTGGTCTTGATCCCCAAGGTAACAAATCCAACTCAGTTGACACAGTTTAGGCCCATCAGTTTGTGCAATGTCTTGTATAAAATTGCCGCCAAGGTTGTCGCAAACAGGTTAAAAATAATCCTTCCTGACATTATCTCGGAGGAGCAGTCAGCTTTTGTGCCTGGTAGGCTGATCACGGATAATATTATTTGTGCTTATGAGTGCTTACACTTTATGCTTCCGGCTCGTATGTTGTGTGGAATTGTGAGCGGATAACAATTTCACACAGGAAACAGCTATGACCATGATTACGCCAAGCTATTTAGGTGAGACTATAGAATACTCAAGCTTGAGCAATTCAAACCAACAAGAGGTATTCGCCAGGGAGATCCAATTTCCCCTACCTATTCTTACTTGTAGCAGAGGGCCTTTCATGCCTACTAAAATCCAGTTCTCAGTCATCCGCTTCCAATGGTGTTAAGGTGGCTCCCACAGCTCCTGAGGTGAACCACCTTCTTTTCGCAGATGACAGCATGCTGCTTTTTTAGTCTAGTGTGGAGGGTGCAAATTTGGTTTCAAACCTCCTGAATACTTATTGTAATGCTTCTGGTCAGAGAATCAACAATGACAAGTCCTCTGTTTTCTTCAGCAAATGTTGCCATCAAGTGACCAGACAACAGGTTAAGGACGTTCTGGGAGTGCAGAACGAATCTCTTAGTGAAAAGTATTTGGGGATGCCCACTGAAGTTGGTTAATCAAAAAATGGCACTTTCAAGTACCTTAGGGATAGAGTGTGGGAAAGATCAAAGGATGGATGCAGAAGCTTCTCCCTGCGGCAGGGAAAGAAGTACTCATAAAATCCGTGGCTCAGGCCATCCCTGTTTTCTCTATGTCTTGCTTCAGACTCCCTAGGGGATTATGTGAGAGTGTGACATCAACAATCAGACAATTTTGGTGGGGTTGTAAGCAAGGACGAAGAAAGCCATGTTGGGTGGCCTGGGATGTGTTGACACGGTCAAAGAACTTGGGAGGATTGGGTTTCCCCGACTTGGAAATTTTCAACCTGGCACTACTATCAAGATAGGCTTGGAGGTGTCTGATGGATCCCAACTCGCTCAGTGCACGTATACTGAAGGCGGCTTACCATCCTGGATGCTCTATACTTGAAGCAGAACTTGGCCCACACCCCTCTCAGATTTTGCATGCAATAATAGACGACAACAATGTTCTCAGATAGGGGATCATAAGAAGGATTGGGGATGGAAGGACTACCAATATATGGCAGGATAATTGGATACCGAGAGCGGGACTAATGAGACCAACTACCTTAGTGATACAAGATCCACCCCCAACGAGTTTCTCAGCTAATTGATGCCACTACCGCTTCATGGTGGGAAGAAGTAGTTCGGCAAGTTTTCCCCCTGTGGATGCTGAGGCCATACTACGGATTCCAATATGTACTAGGCAGGTTGAAGATTTTTGGCATGGGCTGAGGACTCGCGGGGTTGTTTCTCTATTAGGACGGCTTACAAGATGATCTTCAGGATTAACATGGGTAGGGAGGCATGGATAGAAGATACTGAAGGATTATCAAACCTACAAGGGGAGATGAGTGCCTGGTCAAAGCTATGGAAGATGAATGTGCCCTCCAAACTTAAGGTTTTCGCTTGGAGGCTTTCCCAACATTCTTTGCCAACCGGGGATGTCCTCCAGCATAGAAGCATGGCCACAACACAGGTTTGTACGATCTGTGGAGCACATGACAGTTGGCGACTGTGGCACCCCGATCCGCATGGAGTAGGGGGCCTTCGCACATCAGCCCAGGATAACACCTGACGCACGACAGGTCCATAATACAGCATTCCGGGTACAATAATATTCATCAAATACATGTGCATAAGCTTACATCATTGATGAATACAATCATCTGGCATAGCCCTACGGCTATTTAAATGGCAGCGGAAGTCTATTAAAATGGCGGCGGAAGTCTTGGTTTGACAACATAACAACTCTGGCTGGGCTCCACAACTCATAGGACTGGCAAGGTTACGGCCTAGCACGACGGAACAAACGAACAATTCGGCACGACCTGCAAAACTGGCATGACACACCATGTCAGTACATTGAAGGTACTTGCAAGACAACCAAATACATAGCATCCAAACAAGCAGAAGACAAGGCGAGAACCGAGCGCATGTAACAGCCTACCTCATATCAATTACTAAACATGGCATGATAAAGATCAACTAAGCATGAACAATATCATAGCATCTACTAACATGGCAGTAATCATGGCATAACAAAACATGCTTCTAACAGGGTAATAGCAAAACATAACATATCATCCAATCATGGCATAATTTAACATATAAATCAAAGCATGGCATGGCATCATGAAACTATGCTGAAAATAAACTACCGAATATGTCCAATGCAGACATAGCATGTTAACTTTATGCAACCATCTTCTGTTCTACCATGGTTCTTTAAATGCAAATAATGATATATTACTCATGCAAAGAAACCAAACTTGTGCACCGAGTCCCTCGGACTCTCTTACCAACGGGTTGCGTCACAACCGAACGGTGATCTTTCCGGCAATCACAACCATGACCAACACTGGGTTTCAAACGGTCACCGAGACCTCGTCTCGTGATCATATCAAAACATTGTCATGACTTCTCACGACCATCTCATAGTCCAAGTCACAATATTCTTGTTATTACATCTTTATTTACCAACTTAATTATTTCAGGTTTATCCTCCATTTCGACCAAGACCTGATAGTGGGACCTACTACGAACTGTGTTGCTATCGATAGACTTTATATACACTCTGCAGAGGTAGCACACTGTATCCACACCATGGAACCCATGGCCTCGTCATCCCATTTGGGTGGACCAATGGCATTCTGACGAAACCGACCTACTGCCATGACACTCTCCCGACGACTCCGACCCACTCCCAACTGGGCTAGTCCTGGGTGGCCCCATGCCTACCAAAGAAACAATGACCACTGTCATGGCCAAAACGTCCATCACGGGGACCGGTACCAAATTTTTTAACAATGGGACACAAGGTTATGTCCGCCTACCTAATCAGGGTAAGCATGACCATAACCTTCCCTAGCTGGAGGCATCGATGAGAGGCACGGCAATAGATTGCATTAAGGCCTTCCCAAAAAGGCAAATGTGGCTGCACTGAAAAAGTTCGATTTGGTGGCACTATGACTCGATCCCATCGATGACGGAGGAGGTTTGTTATTATTAAGTCATTTTAATTCCTTCTCCATCATCATGACCATGAATGCAACAATGAGCATGAAGCATACAAATGCATGAACAAAATATTGAACTTCTCAAGTGCACAACTATAGCATAAAGAACATGACAATACCAAGTAATAGCATACCAACGGTGCATTACAATCCTCATAACATTTTATAACGATGACATGCAAATAAAGTAGAGTAGTGACATGGCATTATCAATACCAACATTCTAATTAGCATGGCCAACGATATCGTGAAAACACAGGCATGCATGACAAGCATAATGGAATAACTGCAGACGAAAACGATATGAAACAACTGCAACTACACACACACAAGGTGCATGCAAAGTCAACATGCAAGTTTGGGGCTCATGATAAGAGGTTGGCTTGCCTGGGGTCGACAAATACTCCGGGAAGAAGTGTAGAACGATCGCTGAAAAATTTGTCGGAAACAGTTCTCTCTCGGAGGGGGCTGTTTACGGGCAAGGGTAAAATGATCATTTTCAGAATGTGCAAACATCAAGAAAATGGTACCATCGAAAAGGGCTCGATGAACAGAGAAATTGAGCGTTGGAATCACCTCATTCGGAGTTACGGGTAAAAAGATACGGACGTTTAAAGCTCTGGGACTAGTCTGTAAAAATACTTCTACAAACAGGTCCCTGGTAGTTTAAACAGAACGTGTCTTTTCTGAGAATACGTCTTCCAGAGGGGGAAACGTATTCCCGGCCGAAGGGGAGGAAAAATACGCTTTCTGAGATTGAAATTGCACTTTCCATAAATGCGCTTTCATGCGGCGAAAACGATTTTGCGGCGGGGGCGCCGCCACTTATCTGACGTGGTACTGGGCCATGCCCTTCGGTCGCTGATAGGTGGGGTCGCACGGGAAGGGGCCCGCCTGGCCTGGCTTCATCTTCCTCCCGATCGACACGCGCCTGGCCGAGGGGAGACGCTCGCCCCGACGACACTCGCTGGCGCGTCCGGCCACGGCAGGCGACAGGCGACCTACCCCCGGGCTCAGGAGGAGGAGGCGCACCCCGGGGTAGTCTCCGTTCCCGGCGAGGAGCGCGGGAGAAGAAACAGTGGTGCACGCGGCGGAGAGGGGCTTCGGCCACCGGAGAAAATGGGGCTATGGTGGGGGAACAGAGAGGCTAAGGTCACGGGGAGACGCGCCAGACTCTGGGGGGTTGCGGTGGTGGTGGAGGAACGGCGAGGAGAGCTCGGGGTCACCGAAATTGGGCGATACGCGAGGCGGCAGCTATGGCGACAGTGGTGGTCAGAGAGGGGCTCTGAGCTCGGGGAGAGGCTCGGGGAGGGGGTTGTGGACTTTGAGGATGCTCGGGGCGTGCTTAAATAGCCGCGGGAGGGCTCGAGGGGGCGGGGAGGAGGTGGCACGCGGCACGCGACGTGTCCGCGCATCGGCGAGAGCACAGTGTTGGCAGGCGCGACCAAAGCTCACGGGAAGCGTCGGGAAGGCGACGAGGAGGGTGCGGACGAGAGCCAGAGGCTCACGGAATCGAGCAAAGCTCGCGGACGAACGGAGGAAGAGGACACCGGGGAGGAAGGCGACGATGCACAGGAGCGCACTGTTTCGGTCTTTGGCACGGATCGCCGGAGAATAAAACGAAGGGGGCCAGAGGTCCAGCGGGAAGATGATGACGAGGGGGAACTATTGGGCATTAATGGCGAGGCCAGAGCTGGTCGGAGCAGCGCTGCCGATGAGAAGAGTGACTAGACCACCGTTTTGGCTGGCTGCCCTCGTGGTCACCACGGACAAGGCACGCTTTGGAGTTTTTACTGATGCCAGCTCATGTCTACCGCGTAGTCCTTTGTAACTACCGTAAAGAAACGGGCAGAGACAAACTAAGCTGAGTAAACCGAGCTCCACAAGTTTGCTGTTGAAAACTTGGCCACACTCCAGAGATTAAACCAGAGAGGGTAAAAGGTAAATTTGATGTCTGGGAGGCTTAGGGTAGAAAGGACTACAGTCCTGGTAATTTTTAGGTCATTTGTTAAAGTATTTAGCATAGTTGCTGTACAACTGCTAAATCTACCCAGAAATTGAATGATGAGCAAGCACTCACTAGGAGCGATGGATTGAGCTGAAATATGCAAAGCTTGATTATTGGGACATACAATGATGCTGTAAAAAGTTCATACCAAATGGACTTACCAAAATGGTACTTCCTTCACAGCTATCATTTCTGTCCAAAAACTTCAGAAAAATCCTGAGTGCAATTGGCTAGATTAAATGAGCCAAAATCTTGTGGAGATGGATCATATAGATAGGAGAAAGCCTGGGAATATTTTCAGCCATAATGGAGCAAGATAAAATGCACTTGCTTAACAAACAGAAAAATTGGAAAGAAACCAAGAATTGCTCCTGTGCTCACATAGTTCAATGAAATGAACTTAATTTTGGTGGAGGCTAATGATTTGAGATATTTGAGAGGATGTAAAAGTTGCATCCCATTTGGAAACTCTATGAAGCTACTTCCTTCACAAAGTTGCATTCTGGTCAGAAACTTTGAAAAATAGCACAGGGAGCTAGGATGAATGGATTGAGCTCATATTTTGCATACATGGGTTATTTATCAAGGTTAATCACCCTGCCAAATTTCAGATCCATTGGAATTAGTAATAAAGCACTTCCTTTGCAAAATTGTAGATATGGCAGAAACTTGCATTGGATCATGTGCGAAAATTTTGAACTGAGGAACATGAGATGAGGATGGAACTAGTGATTATATAGCAAGGACAAGCTCCACAAGTTATGTGGGAATTTTACCTGCTATAAAAATAGTAGTTCCTTTGGAAAATGGCATAAATGCAATATTGGCATTAAATAGGAAAAGGCAATTTTTCTTATTTAATTATGGCCAATATATTAGCAAGAGCTTGGATTAGTCATAAGTATCAACTCCACCAATTCTCATGAATTTAGGAGATGGCTAGCTATGCCTTTGGATTTTATTCCTCAGAAAAGCAAGAAAAGGAACAAATCACAATTCAAAAATATTGCATGGGACTTAGCAATATTTTTGCATATCCAAGGTTCAGAAAGGTAGAACGGTCTCTGGGAACAATTGGAATGATCAACAGATCAAGGAAAATGATGGCTCCTTTGTAAGCACAAAGGGCATATCCAAATTCCAAAAATTTGGAATTAGGGTTTGAGAGGGTTTGAGATGATGCAAATGAGGTCTTGCCCACTGAAAAAGACATGAGCAAGGTTTTGAAAGGTTGAAATGACAAGAAATCTCAGAGTCATCCAACAAACTTAGGAGAAAGATTTTGAAAAATGAGTGCCAGGAAGGAATAACAACTCAAAAATTGATAACCCAATTTTGGGGCTGTTATAGCGACACACATTACTTGATTGTGCCATGTCCAGATGTATATGGGCTCTGTCCCGTGAGGAGCTTGTTCAACATATGTCCTCGAACAGAGATGAAAATGCAAAACGTTGGCTACACTACATGCTTGAAACCGTAACAGAGGATGAAATCACTATCATGATCGTAACCTTGTGGGCCATTTGGTCTGCTCGGTGCAAGGTGATACATGAAGGAATTTATCAAAGCCTCATGCCACGAATGGCTTCATCTTGATTTATCTCTCCAATATTCAGTTTTTGAAGAAAACAGGCACTGGTTCGCCGGCTGTCCCTGTGATTAAGTCGACGACATGGATTCCACCCCCGGACCAGCATGTGAAAGCGAACGTTGATGCTGCAGTAGCAAGACATGGAGGGCTTGGGGCGGCCGCAGCCATTTGTCGAGATAGCATAGGGATCTACCTGGGGGTGTCCGCGGTAGTTTTCAGAAATATTGTTGATCTAGAAGTACTGGAGACCTTGGCGATCCGGGATCCTCTTTCTCTCTTTGATGATATTTATGTCCACAAAATTGCTGTTGCTTCAGATTGTAAACAGGTGGTGGAAGCTACCAAGACGGGAATGTCGGCATCTTATGGAGCAATTGTACATGAAATAGTAGAACGATCTAAGTCTTTTTCCTCTTGTACGATTAGCCATGAATTTTGAACCTCTAATGTAGAGGCTCACAAACTTGTAAAGCACGCTTTAATGTTGGGTATTGGCCGCCATGCTTGGTTAGGTCTACCCAGAGATCTTATTTTCGTCCCTGTAAACCTTGTGACGGATGAATAAAAAGCTTTGTGAGTTTGTCTCAAAAAAAGGTGATTGAGTAATTTATCACGATGGACGGTCCCTCACATAGCATTACCTCTTAATTGTCCACTTCCTGCCGCAGTTAGGGATAAAGACCGGACCAAAGGTATCCTACATATATAGTTTATCCCCACTATCTCAATTCTCTCAACATGCACACATGCCACGTCACCACATATGCCATCTCATCACCTACTAATTATTTTCTCTAAACATGCATGGAAATGCTATTTATATTCTCTCCCAACATGCACACATCACAACCCAACCACATGCCACCTCATCAAATCACACTAATTATATTTCTCTCAACATACATGGGACATACTACATAGATTCTATATATATACATAGATTCTACATATAACTATGTCTTCTTTCCGTCTTAAAATAAGTGTCTATATTATATGGGCAATCCTGCCGCAACGCACGGGGTATTATCTAGTGAAATTATATGGGCAACCATTCTTCTTAGATAAGTTGTGCTTTCCTCTCAAGACACCGAAGGCTGTCATCTAACTGAATTTGCTTAGTTCATCATTGTAACTTCTTTTGGCCCTATTTCCACTACTACAGATTTGAATAACACTAACGACTAGATTGCATCATCACTTACGCGGGTTCAATGATGACATTGAGATCACGGACGGGCTAGTTGACCCGTTTGTGATAACTATCATCACAGACTGCCTGGCCTGTGATTGCTCCACAGAAGAGTGCTTCAATGGGAGTATTAACTGACCATCATCAGTCTAGAGGCCAGTCAATGATGTTTATTCTTGTTAGACGCAAACGGATGCAGTGCTAGCAGTCCAGTAGTACTACTGCTAGCAGTAAAACCATGCTTCACAACCATACAAATCACAACATCGCATACACATATTTCCAATAATCCATTTCATATGCAGGTATACAAAATCTCTTACATCGCATTTCATGGGTTAGACATATAAACAATCTCATACATTGTGTAGGGTAGCCCCACATACAAACAATTTATTCATAATCATAAGAAGCTAGTTTAGACATGAACCAAAAAATTATGAGTGTACTATAAAGCTCATCATCATCCTGGACACTGCCATGGCAGAAAAACATGGCAGCGATGCCAGGTTCAACGACGGCCCATGGCGTCTCAAGAGACCTGACAGCACCCCGCAAACATCAAGCCTTGCATCGACTGTCATGCGCCCAGACCATGAGCATGCGATGGCACCTGTACGCACATGCCAACCACATGCCAACCACATGTCTGCAGGCACCTACTGCACGACGCATCCATGGGGAGGGTGCGACCAAGGGTAGCGTACATCCGGTGATGCGGAGGGCAGGGGATGATGAGGTGGGCGATAGTGGAGGGCTGGGACATGCTTAAGTGTTAAGAGTGTGTATGCGTATACACATGTGTGTGTGTGTGTGGGGGGGTGTATACACACACTTGAAGTCATCACCGACCAGCCTCCATAATTGGCCGTCTCATGATGATATTATAACACAGACCGACTGCAAGCTTAATCCGTCAGTGTTCCTCTACCATAGAATTTTGTTTCTTCATTCCAAGTACCAATCCCATTTTGACATTTCTAATATGCCGGAGAAAAATGTCGACCGACAGGTGTCATGGAAACTCTAGTAGAAAACAGGGCTTTGGTTGACTCCTGGGTAAGGGCATTAATCCCGGTTCACTCACGAACCGGGACCAAAGGGGGCATCAGTCCCGGTTCGTGAGCCCAGGGCGCCGGCTGGGCCTTGGGGGCCATTGGTCTCAGTTCATCTGACCCCTTTGGTCCCGGTTCCAGACACGAACCGGGACCAATGGGCCTCGCTCCTGGCCCACAACCTTTAGTCCCAGTTGGTGGCTAGAACGGTGACCAAACGTGGTCCTTTAGTCTCGGTTTTAGCCACCAACCGGGACTAAACAGTGTCTTATATATACCCCTGCCCCTGCCCGCGAGCAGAGCCATCGCTCTGTTTTTTGGCCGGCCGTGGGAGAGCTTTGTGGTGCTCTAGGTCACCTTCGATGCACATGAGGTTTTAGATGAAATGCCCGAGCAACACTTAATCTTTCTCCTCTCGAGGCTCCTTGTCCAAGCTCCATTTTCCCCAAGATTTGTCTAGGTTTGGCGATACATACTTTCCCGTCCCCGTCCTCACCGCCGTCGATCGCCCCCGCCGATCTCGTCGCCGACACCATCATGGTGAGCCTCTTGTTCTTATCTTCTTTCTAAAAGAAAAAAGTTCTTACTTGTAAGATTTAGATAGATACTTGTATAATTTTCTTACTTTTATTATTTTTTGTTATTATATAGTGCGATGGTTTTGGTATCCGCGTCTGTCGGCCCTCGTCCTGTCTATGATTTAGATGTGGTATATATTATCTTTATAACTATTTGGTTCATTTAGTGTTTATGACAATTATGCCAAGCAACGTGTCAGAGATGTTTTTATCTAGGAGGTATGTGAACCGGAAGTTCCAACCAACCCTATTATCGAGAGGTTAAATTTAGTTGAAGAAGAAAACAATTACTTAAAGAAAAAATTGAAAAGAATTGAGGAGGAGAAGATGAGATTGGAGTTGCATGTTGCGGATGTCGTCGATGATCACAAGATCAAGATGGATGCAATGCGCTTGAAGATTAGAAATATTAGAAAATATGCCATTCACACCAAGGCTTGGTATCATTATGCCGTTGGATCAATTGTTACCTTAGTTGCGATTATGATCGCATTTGTTGCATTGAAATGTTTTACATAGTTTCAATGTATGGTTTAATTAGATGCTCTAGAGAGCTATATGTTGTTCAATGAGAACTATATATGTAAGAACTTTATGTATTTTTTCAGTAATAACTTTTGATAATGTACTTTGGTTTTAATGTGATGATGAACTTCTATTAATTTGGTCACTTCTCTATTCATGATGTTCTATAATGGTTTTTGACACGCTTAATTATATATAATGCACGCAGATGAACCAACAATGGATGTACGGTGACAGACACACCTCCGAGTACATTAAGGGCGTGCATAATTTTCTCGAATTGGCTGAGGCAAACAAGCAAAATGGTTTTATGTGTTGTCCATGCCCTAGATGTGAGAATACAAAGTCTTAATCTGACCGGAAAATCCTTCACACCCACCTGCTTGAGAAGGGTTTCATGCCATATTATAATGTTTGGACCAAGCACGGAGAAAGAGGGGTTATGATGGAAGACAAGGAAGAAGAATATGATGACCACTATGTGCCCTCCGAATATGGTGATGCTGCAACGAGGGAAGGTGAAGATCAAGAGGAACCAGACGATGTGCCCGATGATGATCTTCGCCGGGTCATTGTTGATGCAAAGAGACAATGCGAAAGTGAAAAGGAGAAGTTGAAGTTCGATCGCATGTTAGAGGATCACAAAAGGGGTTGTACCCAAATTGCGAAGATGGCAACACAAAGCTCGGTACCACACTGGAATTGCTGCAGTGGAAGGAAGACGATGGTGTATCTGACAACAGATTTGAGAATCTACTGAAAATATTGAAGAATAAGCTTCCAAAGGATAACGAATTGCTCGATAGTACGTACGGAGTAAAGAAGGTTCTATGCCCTCTAGGATTGGAGGTGCAGAAGATACATGCATGCCCTAATGTCTGCATCCTCTACCATGGTGCGTACGAGGATTTGAACGCATGCCTGGTATGCGGTGCATTGCGGTATAAGATCAGATGAGATGACCCTGGTGATGTTGAGGGCGAGCAGCCCAGGAGGAGGGTTCCTGCCAAGGTGATGTTGTATGCTCCTATAATACCACTGTTGAAACGTCTGTTCAGAAACAAAGAGCATGCCAAGTTGATGCGATGGCACAAAGAGGACCGTAAAAAGACGGGAAGTTGAGAGCACCCGCTAACGGGTCAGAGTGGAGAAAAATCGAGAGAAAGTGCGGGGTCTTTGCAGGTGACGCAAGGAACGTATGATTTGGTTTAAGCGCGGATGGCATTAATCCTTTTGGGGAGCACAACAACAATCATAGCACCTGGCCCGCGACTCTATGTATCTATAACCTTCCTCCTTGGTTGTGCATGAAGCGGAAGGTCATTATGATGCCAGTTCTCATCCAAGGCCCTAAGCAACCCGACAACGACATTGGTGTGTACCTAAGGCCACTAGTTGAAGAACTTTTACAGCCGTGGAATGGAAAATGTATACGTGTGTGGGATGAGCAAGACCATCATGAATTTGACCTACATGCGTTGCTGTTTGTAACCATCAATGATTGGCCTACTCTCAGTAACCTTCCAGGACAGACAAACAAGGGATACCATGCATGCACGCACTATTTAGATGACACTGAAAGTATATATTTGGACAAATGCAGGAATAATGTGTACTTGGGGCATCTTCGATTTCTTCCGACCAACCATCAATTTCGAAAGAAAGGCAAGCATTTCAAAGGCAAGGAAGATCACCGGAAGAAGCCCGTCATCTGTACTGCTGATCACATACTTGCTATGGTTAATGATTTACAAGTAATATTTGGAAAGGGTCCCGACGCACTATCTATTCCGAATGACGCTGAGGGATGCACACCCATGTGGAAGAAGAAATCTATATTTTGGGACCTACCCTATTGGAAAGACCTAGAGGTCCGCTCTGCAATCGACGTGATGCACGTGATGAAGAATCTTTGCGTGAACCTGCTAGGCTTCTTGGGCGTGTATGGGAAGACAAAAGATACACGGGAGGCACGGGAGGACCAGCAACGTGTGCACAAAAAAGACGACATGCCTCCAAAGAAGTATGAAGGTCCTGCCAGCTACGCTCTTACCAAAGAAGAGAAGGAAATCTTCTTTGAATGCCCACTTAGTATGAAGGTCCCGTCTGGCTTCTCGTCAAATATAAAGGGAATAATAAATATGGCAGAGAAAAGGTTCCAGAACCTAAAGTCTTATTACTGCCACGTGATTATGATACAACTGCTTCCGGTTGCATTGAGGGGGCTTCTACCGAAAAACGTTCGATTAGCCATTATGAAACTATTTGCATTCCTCAATGCAATCTCTTAGAAGGTGATCGATCCGGAAATCCTACCAAGGTTAAGGATTGAATTGGCGCAATGTCTTGTCAGTTTCGAGCTGGTGTTCCCACCATCCTTCTTCAATATCATGATGCACGTCCTAGTTCATCTAGTCGACGAGATTGCCATTCTGGGCCCTGTATTTCTACACAATATGTTCCCCTTTGAGAGGTTCATGGGTGTCTTAAATAAATATGTTCGTATCCGCTAGGATAGAAGGAAGCATCTCCATGGGCCGACAAATAGAGGAGGTCGTTGGGTTTTGTGTTGACTTCATTCCTGACCTTAAGCCGATTGGTCTCCCTCAATCGCGGTATGAGGGGACACTGACTGGAAAAGGCATGCTAGGAGAGGACTCAATAATATGTAGGGACGGACATTCTTGGTCTCAAGCACACTACACAGTTCTACATAATTCTACCTTGGTGACCCCGTATGCCAATGAACACAAGAATATTTTGCGCTCCAAACATCCGGAGTAGTGTGACGACTGGATTACATATGAACACGTCTCATGGGTGACTACACTGTTTCTGATGAGCTGTACTCGTTGGCGAGGCCACCATCTTCGACTGTATTGACTTACAAAGGGTATGAGATAAATGGGAATACATTTTACATGATCGCCCGAGATTAAAAGAGCACCAACCAATACAGTGGTGTCCGCTTTAATGCAGCAACCAAGAGGGGAAAGACCACATATTATGGTTACATAGTGGACATATGGGAACTTGACTATGGACATGATTTTAAGGTCCCGTTGTTTCAGTGCAAATGGGTCAATCCGTCAGGAGGTGGGGTACATGTAGACCCACAGGACGGAATGGCAACAGTGGATCTGAACAATCTTGAGTACACAGACGAACTATTCGTCCTAGCCAATGATGTGGCACAGGTTTCCTATGTGAAGTACATGTCTACCAACGCGAGAAAAAGAAAGATAAGGAAGCAAATACATCATACGATGAGCCAAAACGTCACATAGTTCTTTCAGGAAAAAGAGACATCGTGGAAGTGGAGGGCAAGACAGACATGTCTGAAGATTATGAAAAGTTTCATGAAATTCCTCCCTTCAAAGTCAAGGCTGACCCAAGCACCCTGTTAAACGATAAAGATTATCCATGGTTACGACGCAATAAGCAAAGGACACAAGCAAAGAAAAAGTGAAGACTATCACTGCAATTACATGTGAAGAAATGAAATGTCTTTTGTAACAGAAGAGTTTTCGTATGAAACCCTGATACTTCAAAAGAGATTGTCCATTCTGTACACGAAGTGCATCCAGCTTTTCCTGTAACCCTCTCGACTTTTTAGAACATGCTATGTGGGTGAAATGATGACACCATGCCAACTTTCAACCTTTTCAGAGTTCATTTGTAGTGCCTTTTCAATTTCAAGGTCATTTAGCTTAAAAAATTAGTAAATGCATGAAAAATACCAAATGAAGTCAGAAAGGGTTGAAAATTCATGATGTGGCTTTGAATGGTGCATTTTGAACACACAAAAATTCTGGAGTTCAAATAAGTTCAAAAAATGAAATCCCTTTGTAACAGATGATTTTTCATCCGAAACCCTGATACGTCGAAAGAGATTGTCCATTTTGTACATGAAGTGCATCCAGTTTTTGCCATAACCCTCTCAACTTTTTAGAACATTCTATGTGGGTGAAATGATGATACCATGCCAACTTTCAAACTTTTCATAGTTCATTTGCAGGGCTTTTTAATTTCAAGGTCATTTAGCTTTAAAAATCAGTAAATGCATGAAAAATACCAAATGAAGTCAGAATGGATTAAAGATTCATGATGTGGCTTTGAATGGTGCATTTTGAAAACACAAAAAGTCTGGAGTTCAAATAAGTTCAAAAAAATGAAATCCCTTTGTAACAGATGAGTTTTTCGTCCGAAACCCTAATACTTTGAAAGAGATTGTTCATTTTGTACACGAAGTGCATCCAGTTTTTGATGTAACCCTCTCAACTTTTTAGCACATGCTATGTGGGTGAATTTATGATACCATGCCAACTTTCAACTTTTTCAGAGTTCATTTGTAGTGCTTTTCAATTACAGGGTCATTTAGCTCAAAGAATGAACTAATAACAAAAAGAATCAACTAGAAAACTTTTATGAAACTCTAATAGCAAAAATAATGAACTAAAAATAATCAATTAAAATATTCTATTATGATCAACTAAAACAAAACTATAATATTCTTCAATAGCAAAAAGAATGAACTAAAAAGCTTTTGTAAAACTCTAATAGCAAAAGGAATCATCTAAAAAGATTTTTATAAACCTCTAGTATTTTTGAAACTAAAATTATATAAAACTTATGCAAATAAAATTACGGAAGTATTTTCTGTTCAAAACATTAATAGCAAAAAGAATTTTCGTAAAGATTTTTTTGATAGAAACTTTAATAGCAAACTAAATTACAAAATATGTTTTTTATTAAAACAAACACTTAAAATAACGTAAAAATAACCAAATTGAATATAATGATAAAACACAGTAATATTAAATAGCAGGAAAAAGAATCACTCAAAAATCTATTTTTATAGTAAAGTTATTCACAAACTAGTGATTCACACAAATTTAAAAGAATTCAAATTTGAACTATTTAAATTTGAAAACTAATGGCACTAATAGAAAGTTTATAATTTTTGTGACCTAAAAGCAAAAAGAATTACTGAAAAACTATAAGTATTTAGCTGTAAGAAAAAAATAAAGCAAAAAAGAAAACAAAAAAACTGGATTTTTTTTAAAAAATGCCTCCTACTGGGCCACCATGGCCTGAATATGACTAGAAAGCCAGCCAGCTAGTTGGGCCAGGATTTAGGATCGCAGCAGGCCCAGTAGGCCCACAGGCAGAGGAGTGTGCGATTAGGCCTGAAAGCATGCAGTTGAGAGGAGCCTGAGAGGGTTCGCGCAACAGCGCTTATAAACCACTCTCGAGCCCTCTCAGCTAGCGAGGTGGGACTAAACATTTGGCCCCGGGCAATAACACCCTTTCGTCTGCCACAAACCGGGACCAATACCCCCCTTTGGTCCCGATTCGTGCCACCAACCGGGACCAAAGATCTCATTTGTCAGCCCAAAGGGCGGAAACCAGAGACCTCTGGACCCGGTTGGTGGCACGAACCGGGACCAAAGGGGGGTATTGGTCCCGGTTGGTGCCACTAACCAGGACTAAAGGTGTGGGTATATAAGCCCACACTTAGCAAAATTTCACAATTTCATCGCTAGTTCACCCCGACGACGCCGCCAGGCTGCCTGATGACCCACAAGTATAGGGGATCTATCGTAGTCCTTTCGATAAGTAAGAGTGTCGAATCCAACGAGGAGCAGAAGGAAATGATAAGAGGTTTCCAGCAAGGTATTCTTTGCAAGTACTGAAATAAGTGGTAACAGATAGTTTTGTGATAGGATAATTTGTAATGAGCAACAAGTAACAAAAGTAAATAAAGTGCAGCAAGGTGGCCCAATCCTTTTTGTAGTAAAGGACAAGCCTGGACAAACTCTTATATAGAGAAAAGCGCTCCCGAGGACACATGGGAATATCGTCAAGCCAGTTTTCATCACATTCATATGATTCACATTCGGTACTTTGATAATTTGGTATGTGGGTGGACCGGTGCTTGGGTACTGTCCTTACTTGGAAAAGCATCCCACTTATGATTAACCTCTATTGCAAGCATCTGCAACTACAACAAAAGTATTAAGGTAAACCTAACCATAGCATGAAACATATGGATCCAAATCAGCCCCTTACGAAGCAACACATAAACTAGGGTTTAAGCTTCTGTCACTCTAGCAACCCATCATCTACTTATTACTTCCCAATGCCTTCCTCTAGGCCCAAATAATGGTGAAGTGTTATGTAGTCAACGTTCACATAACACCACTAGAGGAGAGACAACATACATCTCATCAAAATATTGAACGAATACCAAATTCACATGACTACTAATAGCAAGACTTCTCCTATGTTCTCAGGAACAAACGTAACTACTAACAAAGCATATTCATGTTCATAATCAGAGGGGTATTAATATGCATATAGGATCCGAATATATGATCTTCCACCAAATAAACCAACTAGCATCAACTACAAGGAGTAATTAACACTACTAGCAACCTACTCGTACCAATCCCGGACTTAGAGACAAGAATTGGATACAAGAGATGAACTAGGGTTTTTAGAGGAGATGGTGTTGATGAAGATGTTGATGGAGATTGCCCTCTCCCGATGAGAGGAGCGCTGGTGATGACGATGGCGATGATTTCCCCCTCCCGAAGGGAAGTTTCCCCGGCAGAACAGCTCCGCCAGAGCCCTAGATTTGTTCCGCCAAGGTTCCGCCTCGTGGCGGCGGAGTTTCGTCCGAGAAGATGGCTTATGATTTTTTTCCCATCGAAAGACTTTATATAACAGAAGATGGCCACCGGAGGGCCACCAGGGGGCCCACGAGGTAGGGGGCGCGCCCAGGGGGGTAGGGCGCGCTCCCCACCCTCGTGGGCAGGGTGTGGCCCCCCCCTGGTGAACTTCTTGCACTCAATATTTATTATATATTCTGAAAACGTCTTCCGTGAAGTTTCAGGACTTTTGGAGCTGTGCAGAATAGGTCTCTAATATTTGCTCCTTTTCCAGCCCAGAATCCCAGCTGTCGGCATTCTCCTCTTTATGTAAACCTTGTAAAATAAGGGAGAATAGGCATAAGTATTGTGACATAATGTGTAATAACAGCCCATAATGCAATAAATATCGATATAAAAGCATGGTGCAAAATGGACGTATCAACTCCCCCAAGCTTAGACCTCGCTTGTCCTCAAGCGGAAGCTGAAATCGAAAAATATGTCCACATGTTTAGAGATAAAGGTGTCGATAAAAATAAAATACGGACATGAGGGCATCATGATCATTCTTAGAACATAAACTTATATAATTCTTGTCATATGATCTCTTATGATAGAGTAATAATTCAATCACAATTTCAAGTATGAATCGTAAACTTCATTGAAAACTAACAAACTATAATCTCAGTCATTGGAGCAATTGAAATTTATCATAACATAGGAAAGAGTCAATATATATAAGAGCTTTTCAGCAAGTCCACATACTCAACTATCATATAGTCTTTCACAATTGCTGACACTCACGCAATACTTATGGGTATGGAGTTTTAATCGGACACAGAGAAAGATAGGGGCTTATAGTTTTGCTTCACAACGTTTTACCTCAAGGGTAATGTCAACAATAATAGTTCATGAAAACTCACATCCGATTAGCCATATATACCAGGATCTTTCCAACATACTGTGCTTGCCAAAGGATAAAATGTAAAAAGGAAGGGTGAAGATCACCATGACTCTTATGCAAGGTAGGAGATAAAAGTAAAAGATAGGCCCTTCGCAGAGGGAAGCAGAGGTTGTCATGCGCTTTTATGGTTGGATGCACAAAATCTTAATGCGAAAGAGCGTCACTTTATATTGCCACTTGTGATATGGACCTTTAGTATGCAGTCTGTCACTTTTATTTCTTCCATATCACACGATCGTATAAAGCTTATTTTCTCCCACACTAATAAGTCATACATATTTAGAGAGCAATTTTTATTGCTTGCACCGATGAAAACTTACTTGGAGGATCTTACTCAATCCATAGGTAGGTATGGTGGACTCTCATGGCAAAACTGGTTTAAGGGTATTTGAAAGCACAAGTAGTATCTCTACTTGGTGCGATGAATTTGGCTAGCATGAGGGGGAAAGGCAAGCTCAACCGTGTTGGATGATCCATGACAATATAATTTATCTCAGATGTAAGAAAACATAACCCATTATGTTGTCTTCCTTGTCCAACGTCAACTCTTTAGCATGTCATATTTTAATGAGTGCTCACAATCATAAAAGATGTCCAAGATAGTATATTCATATGTGAAGATCTATCTTTCTTTATTACTTCCTATTAATTGCAACGATGACCAAAACTATGTTTGTCAACTCTCAACAACTTTTATTCATCATAATTTTTCTATGTGAGCTCACTACTATCCATAAGATCCATATGATCTCTTTGTTTCTTTCTCATTTCTTTTATTCACTTAAGATAATGGTAAAACAATCAAGCCCTTGACTCAACACTAATCTTTACTGTATATAGCTCACGGAATCGATTACATAGAGGGATCATAAAGCAAAACTCAAAACTAGATCATGCCATAAACTTTATTCTACTAGAACAAGATATTACCAAAAGGATCGAACTAAGAAAAACAGTAAAGATAAAAGTGATGGTGATACGATACCGGGGCACTCCCCCAAGCTTGGCAGTTGCCAAGGGGAGTGCCCATACCCGATGCTCAGTTCTTCTTTGTTGGTGGAGAAGGTGATGGTTTTGTTGATGGCGTAGGTTTATTCCTTAATTTACGCTTGAGGACAGAGTTTTGGTCCCTTAGGTCATCGATCTCCTGCTCCAGGCTCAGTATCTTTTTGCATAGTTCCTGCTTGTTTTCCTGCAAGAGGCGAAAAGGGATAAACTCGATCTTAGGTTTCTTTACTCTATCTGGGAGGCTTGACTTTTTGAACTCCACATGCATGTCCACAGGTTGAGGTAATGGGACTTTATCTTCTTCTGAGCTCGTCTCCTCCCTTCCCTTGGGTTCATAGTCCTCTTCTTCTTCCGTAGTCCAACCACAATGCTCCACATCTCCATAGACCTTAGGATCTACAAGGTAATCAGCCACATAGCTTTCTCCTTCTGAATCCTGGGACGACATGTTGCTCTAATATGCAGCAGGACAGTCGAAACAAAAACAGAGAATATTTGTGTGATACGGGAGTCAAAACCCTCGGGAGATTATATAATGAATTTTTACCGACCAAAATACATAGTGTGTAAGAAAACGGAGTCCGGAAAGCGCACGAGGTGCCCACGAGGTAGGGGAGCGCGCCCAGGAGGGTGGGGCGCGCCCTCCACCCGTCGTGGAGGCCTCGTGTCCTTCCCGGACTGCTTCTTATTTTTCTATTTTTCTAAATATTCCAAAACGGAGAAATATTGCCTTAAAAACTATTTTGGAGTCGGTTTACTTACCGTACCACATACCTATTCCTTTTCGGAGTCTGAAACGTTCCGGAAAGTGTCCCTTATGTATTCCTCCGGGGTTACGGTTTCAATAACATTGGTTTCAACATTTATGGGATTACCTGAGATACAATGTTTGATTCTTTGACCGTTCACCACCTTCGGATTTGTGCCTTCGAAGTTGTTGATTTTTATGGCACCGGAACGATAGACCTCCTCGATAACGTAAGGACCTTCCCATTTCGAGAGAAGTTTTCCTGCAAAAAAATCTTAAACAAGAGCAATACATAATCACCTACATTGAACTCATGCTTTTGTATCCTTTTATCATGCCATCTTTTAACTTTTTCTTTAAACAACTTGGCATTTTCGTAGGCTTGGGTTCTCCATTCATCGAGTGAGCTAATATCAAATAACCTCTTCTCACCGGCAAGTTTAAAATCATAATTGAGCTCTTTAATAGCCCAATATGCCTTGTGTTCTAGTTCGAGAGGTAAGTGACATGCTTTTCCATAAACCATTTTATACGGAGACATACCCATAGGATTTTTATATGCAGTTCTATAGGCCCATAATGCATCATCAAGTTTCTTGGACTAATTCTTTCTAGACCTATTGACAGTCTTTTGCAGAATTAATTTGAGTTCTCTATTACTCAATTCTACTTAACCACTAGACTGGGGGTGATAGGGGGATGCAATTCTATGATTAACATCATACTTAGCAAACATTTTACGGAAAGCACCATGAATAAAATGTGAACCACCATTAGTCATTAAATATCTAGGGACTCCAAATCTTGGAAAAATAACTTCTTTAAGCATTTTAATAGAGGTGTTATGATTAGCACTACTAGTTGGAATAACTTCTACCCACTTAGTAACGTAATTGATACGTCTCCAACGTATCTATAATTTTTGATTGCTCCATGTTATATATCTACTGTTTTGGACATTATTGGGCTTTATTATCCACTTTTATATTATTTTTGGGACTAACCTATTAACCGGAGGCCCAGCCCAGAATTGCTGTTTTCTGCCTGTTTTAGGGTTTCGAAGAAAAGGAATATCAAACGGAGTCCAAATGGAATGAAACCTTCGGGAACGTGATTTTCTCAACGAACAAGACCCAGGAGACCTGGACCCTATGTCAAGACACAAAAGAGGAGGCCACGAGGTAGGGGGCGCGCCTACCCCCCAGGCGCGCCCTCCACCCTCGTGGGCCCCCTGTTGCTCCACCGACGTACTCCTTCCTCCTATATATACCTACGTACCCCCAAATGATCAGATACGGAGCCAAAACCCTAATTCCACCGCCGCAACTTTCTATATCCACGAGATCCCATCTTGGGGCCTGTTCCGGAGCTCCACCGGAGGGGGCATCGATCACGGAGGGCTTCTACATCAACACCATAGCCCCTCCGATGAAGTGTGTGTAGTTCACCTCAGACCTACGGGTCCATAGTTAGTAGCTAGATGGCTTCTTCTATCTTTTTGGATCTCAATACAATGTTCTCCCCCTCTCTTGTGGAGATCTATTTGATGTAATCTTCTTTTTGCGGTGTGTTTGTTGAGACCGATGAATTGTGGGTTTATGATCAAGTCTATCTATGAACAGTATTTGAATCTTCTGTGAATTCTTTTATGTATGAATGGTTATCTTTGCAAGTCTCTTTGCATTATCAGTTTGGTTTGGCCTACTAGATTGATCTTTCTTGCAATGGGAGAAGTGCTTAGCTTTGGGTTCAATCTTGCAGTGTCCTTTCCTAGTGACAGTAGGGGCAGCAAGGCACGTATTGTATTGTTGCCATCGAGGATAACAAGATGGGGTTTTCATCATATTGCATGAGTTTATCCCTCTACATCATGTCATCTTGCTTAAGGCGTTACTCTCTTTTCATGAACTTAATACTCTAGATGCATGCTGGATAGCGATCGATGAGTGGAGTAATAGTTGTAGATGCAGGCAGGAGTCGGTCTACTTGTCTCGGACGTGATGCATATATACATGATCATACCTAGATATTCTCATAACTATGCTCAATTCTGTCAATTTCTCAACAGTAATTCGTTCACCCACCATAGAATACTTATGCTCTCAAGAGAAGCCACTAGTGAAACCTATGGCCCCCGGGTCTATCTTCATCATATTAATCTTCCAATACTTAGTTATTTCCTTTGCTTATTACTTTGCTTTTATTTTACTTTGCATCTTTATCATAAAAATACCAAAAAAATTATCTTATCATATCTATCAGATCTCACTCTCGTAAGTGGCCGTGTAGGGATTGACAACCCCTTATCGCGTTGGTTGTGAGGATTTATTTGTTTTGTGCAGGTACGAGGGACTCGCGCATAGCCTCCTACTGGATTGATACCTTGGTTCTCAAAAACTGAGGGAAATACTTACGCTACTTTGCTGCATCATCCCTTCCTCTTCGGGGAAAACCAACGCAGTGCTCAAGAGGTAGCAGTAATCAACAACAACTAAAATATGTGTATAACCATTAGAGGAAGGAAAAGGTCCCATATAGTCAAAGCCTCAAACATCAAATGGTTCAATAACGAGTGAATAATTCATAGGCATTTCTTGACGTCTACTAATGTTACCAATTCTTTGTCATTCATCACAAGATAAGACAAACTTACGAGCATCCTTGAAGAGAGTAGGCCAATAAAAACCAGATTGCAATACCTTATGTGCAATCCTATCTCCAGCATGGTGTCCTCCATAAGCTTCGGAGTGACACTTGCGTAGGATCTATTCCTGTTCACGCTCAGGTACATAGCGTCTAATAATACCATCTACTCCTTCTTTATAAAGATGTGGGTCATCCCAAAAGTAATGCCTCAAATCATAGAAGAACTTTTTCTTTTGCTGGTATGTGAAACTAGGTGGTATAAACTTAGCAACAATGTAATTAGCATAATCAACATACCATGGAGCAGTATGATAAGCATTTATGACATTTAATTGCTCATCAGGAAAGCTGCCATCAATAGGTAGTGGGTCATCAAGCACATTTTCTAACCTAGACAAGTTGTCTGCAACGGGGTTCTCAGCTCCCTTTCTATCAACAATATGTAAGTCAAATTCTTGTAGCAAGAGAACCCATCTAATAAGTCTAGGTTTAGCATCTTTCTTTTCCATAAGATATTTAATAACAGCATGATCACTGTGAATAGTTACTTTAGAATCAACAATATAAGGTCTGAACTTATCACAAGCAAATACAACTGCTAAGAATTCTTTTTCAGTAGTGGCATAATTTCTTTGAGCATTGTCTAGGGTTTTACTAGCATATTGAATAACATTTAATTTCTTATCAACTCTTTTCCCTAGAACAACACCTACGACATAATCACTAGCATCACACATAATTTCAAAGGGTAAATTCCAATGAGGTGGCTGAACAATAGGTGCAGAGATCAATGCTTTCTTAAGTACTTCAAATGCTTCTACACAATCATCATCAAAGACAAATGGTATATCTTTTTGTAATAAATTAGTCAGAGGCCGAGAAATTTTTGAGAAGTCCTTAATGAACCTCCTATAAAATCCGGGTGACCAAGGAAACTTCTTATACCTTTTATGTCCTTGGGACATGGTATCTTTTCAATAGCATCAACCTTGGCTTTATCAACTTCAATACCTCTTTCAGAAACTTTATGCCCCAAGACAATACCTTCATTAACCATAAAGTGGCACTTTTCCCAATTCAAGACAAGATTAGTTTCTTCACATCTCTGCAAAACTCGATCAAGGTTGCTCAAGCAATCATCAAAAGAAGATCCATAGACGGAGAAATCGTCCATGAAAACCTCACAAATCTTTTCACAAAAGTCAGAGAATATAGCCATCATGCATCTTTGAAAGGTAGCAGGTGCATTACATAAACCAAAAGGCATACGTCTATAAGCAAAAGTACCAAAAGGGCAAGTAAAAGTAGTCTTTGATTGATCTTTGGCTGACACAGGTATTTGAGAGAAACCAGAATAACCATCTAGAAAGCAAAAATTTGTATGTTTGGATAATCTTTCTAGCATTTGATCAATAAAAGGTAAAGGGTAATGATCTTTTTTAGTGGCCTTATTTAATTTGCGGAAATCAGTTACCATCCTATAACCTGTAATAATTCTTTGAGGAATCAATTCATCTTTATCATTAGGAACGACAGTAATACCTCCCTTCTTAGGGACACAATGGACATGACTTACCCACTGACTATCAGCAACATGATAGATTATACCCGCCTCAAGGAGCTTTAGTATTTCCTTTCTTACCACTTCTTTCATTTTAGGATTCAGCCGTCGTTGATGATCACTAACTGGTTTAGCATCTTCTTCCAAATTTATTTTATGTTGAAATAGAGTGGGACTAATGCCCTTAAGATCATCAAGAGTATACCCAATAGCAGCACGGTGCTTCTTCAGAGTTTTCAATAATCTCTCTTCCTCATGCTCTGAAAGGTTAGCACTAATAATAACAGGATATATCTTTTTCTCATCAAGATAAGCATATTTAAGAGTATCAGGCAACGGTTTAAGCACAAACACGGGATCACCCTTGGGTGGAGGAGGATCCCCTAGGATTTCAACAGGCAAATTGTGTTTCAGAATAGGTTCCTGTTTAAAGAATACTTCATCTATTTCCCTTCTTTCATTCATAAACATATCATTTTTATGGTCTAGCAAATATTGTTCTAAAGGATCACTAGGAGGTACGACAATAGAAGCAAGACCAATAATTTCATCCTTACTAGGTAATTCTTCTTCACGGTGTTGTCTACTAAATTTAGAGAAATTAAATTCATATATCATCTAAACCGATAGTGACAACATATCTATGGTAGCATTAACAGTGTTTAAGAAGGGTCTACCAAATATAATGGGACAAAAGCTATCTTGTGGGGAACCAAGAACAAGAAAATCAGCAGGATATTTATTTTTCCCACACAAGACTTCAACATCTCTAACAACTCCCATTGGTGAAATAGTATCTCTATTGGCAAGTTTAATTGTGATATCAATATCTTCTAACTCAACAGGTGCAATATCATGCATAATTTCTCTATATAGGCTAATAGGTATTGCACTAGCACTGGCACCCATATCACATAAACCATGATAACAATGATCTCCTATTTTAACAGAAATAACAGGCATGCCTACCACAAGTCTAGGTTTATCTTTAGCACAAGGTTTAGCAATTCTAGCAGTTTCATCACAGAAATAAACAACATTGCCATCAATATTATCAGCCAAGAGATCTTTAACAATAGCAATATCGGGTTCAACTTTAATTTGCTCAGAAGGTGTATAAGTTTTAATATTGCTTTTACGAACCACAGTTGAAGCTTTAGCATGATCCTTTATCCTAACAGGAAAAGTTGGTTTCTCAACATAAGCAGTAGGAACAATAGGATCATTATAAGTGACAGTCTTTTCTTCAACTTTAATTGGTGCAGCTACTTTTAGTTCTATGGGAGGATGATATTTAAACCACTTCTCCTTGGGGAGATCAACATAAGTAGCAAAAGATTCATAGAAAGAAGCTACTATCTCAAAGTCAAGTCCATATTTAGTGCTAAATTTACGGAAAACATCGGTATCCATAAAAGATTTAACACAATCAAACTTAGGTGTCATACCTGACTCCTTACCTTCGTCGAGGTCCCAATCTTCAGAGTTGCATTTACTTCTTTCCAATAAATCCCATTTGAATTCCATAGTCTTCTTCATAAAAGAGCCAGCACAAGAAGTATCAAGCATGGTGCGATTGTTGTCAGAAAGCCAAGCATATAAATTTTGAATAATCATCTCTCTCGAGAGCTCATGATTGGGGCATGAATATAACATTGATTTAAGCCTCCCCCAAGCTTGAGCGATGCTTTCTCCTTCGCAAGGCCAAAAATTATATATATAATTGCGATCACGATGAACAAGATGCATAGGATAAAACTTCTGATGAAATTCCAATTTCAATCGTTTGTAGTTCCATGACCCCATATCATCACATAGCCTATACCATGTCGATGCATCCCCTTCAAAGATAAAAGGAAGACCTTCTTCTTAACAACACCTCCGAGTACACCCGCAAGCTTAAATAGTCCACAAACTTCATCCACATATATTAGATGCTCATCAGGATGCTTTGTTCCATCTCCTACAAAAGGATTAGCCAGCAATTTTTCTATCATACCCGAAGGAATTTCAAAGCAGACATTTTCATTTTCAGTAGGTTCAGTAGGTTGAGGAGCAACTCTTTGATCTACTGGTCGGGGTGAAGATACCCCTAACAAGCCCCTCAAAGGATTACTTTCCATAGTAACAAGTGACAGTAAATTTCAGCATACTATATAAATTTTTCCTTACCAAATTCCACCTACCAAAGGCGCTTCACTCCCCATCAATGGCGCCAGAAAAGAGTCTTGATGAACCACAAGTATAGGGGATCTATCGTAGTCCTTTCGATAAGTAAGAGTGTCGAACCCAGCGAGGAGCAGAAGGAAATGATAAGCGGTTTCCAGCAAGGTATTCTCTGCAAGTACTGAAATAAGTGGTAACAGATAGTTTTGTGATAGGATAATTTGTAACGAGCAACAAGTAACAAAAGTAAATAAAGTGCAGCAAGGTGGCCCAATCCTTTTTGTATAAAAGGACAAGCCTGGACAAACTCTTATATAGAGAAAAGCGCTCCCGAGGACACATGGGAATATCGTCAAGCTAGTTTTCATCACGTTCATATGATTCGTGTTCGGTACTTTGATAATTTGGTATGTGCGTGGACCGGTCCTTGGGTACTGTCCTTACTTGGACAAGCATCCCACTTATGATTAACCTCTATTGCAAGCATCCGCAACTACAACAAAAGTATTAAGGTAAACCTGACCATAGCATGAAACATATGGATCCAAATCAGCCCCTTACGAAGCAACGCATAAACTTGGGTTTAAACTTCTGTCACTCTAGCAACCCATCATCTACTTATTACTTCCCAATGCCTTCCTCTAGGCCCAAATAATGGTGAAGTGTTATGTAGTCGACGTTCACATAACACCACTAGAGGAGAGACAACATACATCTCATCAAAATATCGAACGAATACCAAATTCACATGACTACTAATAGCAAGACTTCTCCCATGTCCTCAGGAACAAACGTAACTACTCACAAAGCATATTCATGTTCATAATTAGAGGGGTATTAATATGCATATAGGATCTGAACATACGATCTTCAACCAAATAAACCAACTAGCATCAACTACAAGGAGTAATTAATACTACTAGCAACCTGCTAGTACCAATCCCGGAATTAGAGACAAGAATTGGATACAAGAGATGAACTAGGGTTTTTAGAGGAGATGGTGCTGATGAAGATGTTGATGGAGATTGCCCTCTCCCGATGAGAGGAGCGCTGGTGATGACAATGGCGATGATTTCCCCCTCCCGGAGGGAAGTTTCCCCAGCAGAACAGCTCCGGCAGAGCCCTGGATTGGTTCCGCCTCGTGGCGGCGAAGTTTCGTCCGAGAAGATGGCTTATGATTTTTTCCCATCAAAAGACTTTATATAACAGAAGATGGCCACCGGAGGGCCACCAGGGGGCCCACGAGGTAGGGGGGCGCGCCCAGGGGGTAGGGCGTGCCCCCACCCTCGTGGGCAGGGTGTGGCCCCCCTGGTGAACTTCTTGCGCTCAATATTTATTATATATTCTAAAAACGTCTTCCGTGAAGTTTCAGGACTTTTGGAGCTGTGCAGAATAGGTCTCTAATATTTGCTCCTTTTCCATCCCAGAATCCCAGCTGCCGGCATTCTCCCTCTTTATGTAAACCTTGTAAAATAAGAGAGAATATGCATAAGTATTGTGACATAATGTGTAATAACAGCTCATAATGCAATAAATATCGATATAAAAGCAGGATGCAAAATGGACGTATCACTGCCCCAACGCCGTCCGCTGCCCCGCCGTCGCCGTCGCCGCACCCCTGCCCCGTCATCGCCGTCGTTGTCCCCGAGCCCGGCCCTGCCCCGCCCCAAGCCCGCGCCCCTGCCCCACCCCCGAGCGTGCCCGGCCGCGCCCCTGCCCTAGCCCGCCCCCACCGTCATCGTCGCCAGCGCCCTTGCCGCCCCGGTCGTCGTCGCCGGCGCCCTCGCCGCCCCCGTCGTTGTCCCCGAGCCCACACCCGCCATCGCCGTCGCCGTCGCCACCCCCACCGTCATCGTCGCCGGCCACGCCCGCTGTGAGCCACCGCCACCCCGGCTCGCTGCATTATGATTATATATATATGTTGATTTTTTTGTTCATATATAATGTATGTATGTGGCTATATGTATGTATGGATGGATGTATATATGATGTTTTTTTGTTCCATAGAATTTTTTTGTACATATATGTATTTTCTGTTCAAATATGTGGCTATATGTATTTTTTTGTTCATAGCATTTTTTTCATGTATGTATGTGTCTATGGATGTATGGATGGATAGCATTTTTAGTTCTTAGAATATTTTTTGTTCAAATGTTCATAAGTTAAAATGAGGGGTGAGCGTCGTTGTCGATCTACACCCTCCCCGATAACTTCGACATGAGGGGGGGGGGGGGACGTCGGACATGCATGCGAGAGAGGCGGTCCGCTCGTCGGACATGTCATGTGGATTTTTTTGTTCATATAGAAAACTCCGGTAACTTCGACATGAGGGGGGACGTCGATCAACCCCCTATCGCCCAACCAACTCTCGAGGCCACCCAAACCTTAGAAAAAAGCATTGTCGATCTCCTACCCCTCCCGCCCCTACCCGACAAACTCTTGGGGCCACCCAAATCCCTAGAAAAAACTCCGGTAACTTCGACATGAGGGGTGACGTTGATCAACCCCCTCTCGCCTGACCAACTCTAGAGTCCACCCAGACCGGGACTGAAAAAGTGTTGTCGAGGCCACCCCAAACCATAGAGAGTTGTCGAGGACACCCCAAACCCTAGAAGAGTTGTCGATCTAACCCCTCCCGCCCCTACCCGTAATTGTTATGTTCATAGCAATTATTTTCCGCAAAGTGTCCTCTTCTGAAAGTATAACCCCGATAACTTTGACATGAGGGGGGACATCAGACATGCATGAGAGAGGCGGTCCGCTTGCCCGACCAACTCTCGTGGCCACTCAAGCCATAGACGAAGAAAGAGCGTTGTCGATCTACCCCCTCCCGCCCCTATCGTTAATTGTTATGTTCATTATTGTCATTAGCTAGGTATATGTTTGTGCATATGATTCCTTGTTGTGATTAGCTAGCTAGGCGTATGTTTGCCACTAATATATCCATATCTCATGTTTGTTTATTGCCATGTTGTAATATTTGTAGAAACTATGGAAAGAGACTTGGAATTGGCGAGATTCTTTCTTGACCACGTCATACATAAAGCCGGAGAATACCATGTGGAAATTGATATAGACTTTAGATGTTAGGGATTGTAAGAGATCTTATATTGTATATATGTAGCTAGTAGCGTCAGATAGATATACGAAAACTTGTTGTTCGACCAATCTCTCAGAGAAAGAGAGGTCACTTCTCTCCGTATATGTTCATGACGATCTTGTGTACTTAATGGTTCCTTCATTTGCTTACTAGCTAGTGTGTCGAGTTCTCTCTATACGTATAGTAGTTAGTGTCGACCAAGCACGGAGATAAAGAGAGGTCACTTCTCTCTATTAGCTAGCGAACACAATATGAAATCCCTAAATTAACCCTCCAAAACCCCTAAACCCCCCTTTCAAAAAATAAAATAAAAACCCCAGCTCCTACCAGCTGCTGGCGTGTGGATGCCTTTTGGTTCCGGTTGATGTTACCAACCGGGACTAAAGGTCCTCCTGCCTGGACGCCCTGCAACGGCCACGTGGAGCCCCTTCTGTCCCGGTTCGTAAGCGAATCGGGATTAAAGGTTTTAGGCTTTAGTCCCGACCTTTTAGTCCCGATTTCAGAATCAGGGCTAAAGGGCCTCTGGAACCGGGATAAATGGGCCGTTTTCTACTAGTGAAAATGCACACTAAAAGCCAACCAATGCATGCTTGTTGGGAACGCACGGATTGGTAGCCGAACAATGTTGCTGGTAATCGATGAGGCATGGATGGGTTAATACTTCGTTTCACATACTTCTCTCCGTCGGAAAAAGAGGCTGATGTTTGATTAGACAACAATGGCCATCATTTAGGGGGGGATTAAGTAATAGCATCGACGAGCAAATTTTGACATCAATCTGTGATGAACTTTCGACCTCCAAATGGCTGAGGAGGACAACATCACTGACCGACAAAATTTTAACCTGTCTGTGTTAACAATCATAGATGATCCGCACAGGCTTAACACTGACGCGCCGACGCTGGCCTGTCGGTGATGACCCTCATCAGTGACTCATGGCCATATGCCGGCCAGTGATGAGGGGTTAGTCGTATGTCGATATGTAGTAATGTTCGAGACTACAAATGAGATTATGATGGCAGAAGGGACAATCCCAAGATCAAGTTTTGAGGTCATTTCCAAGGTAACCTCCTAGAGCAGTGCCACATGCACATGCCCGCATAATGTAGATTAGATGCAATCGTCAAAGTCACAAACTGTAAAAGTTCTTGAGGCACAACTACTGGCTAAAAGACAGGTGAAGCTGGGTTATGAGATGCAGTCAACATCTCGAGGAAGCAGCGAAGAGGAAAACATGTAGGTGATCATCAAAAAAAAAAGAGACGGAGGAGTCAGAAAGAAGCAAGAGTTGATTGGTCATATTCTCTAGCTTCTGGTATGCAAATGCCTAGGGTAAACCCCCTTCTTAAATCTCCATCGAAATGGTGATTCTGTTGGTGAACTTGTCGTTTCCTGAGCTCTTAGATATATGTCATAATTTTGTGTGTAAACACATTTTGTAACTTAATTATTTATGAGATTATGTAATAATTTGAGTAACTTTCTAGACCATTTCTCCAAAATTATTGCATGTGCTTGATATATATATATATATATATATATATATATATATATATATATATGGGCTACTAAATAATGGACCGTTCTAGCACGTTGGCCGGAACGGGAAATTGGACGAAACAAAATTGGGCCTCTAGTGGCCGTAGCATGTCAGCGAACTCATCTTGCCGTCGAGGGAATGTGACCGACAGAGACTTTGTCAAGTCTTCTTGCCAACCGATGCCCAAGTGATCCTATCTATCCCTCTATGCACAAGACAACTTGACGATTTTTGGTCTTGGGTGCACGAATGAAATGGCATCTTCTCGGTGCGTTCGGTGTATCGCATGTTGATTTCTACAAAGATCCGTCGAGAAGCATGGTTGGAAGGACGCACTGACAACTCTAATGCTTATGGGGAGATGAAAGCATGGACAAAAATGTGGAAAATTGATGTCCCTTCCAAGATTAAAATCTTTCTCTGGAGGCTAGCTCGGCAATCTTTTCCTACGGCAGTTTTGTTACACCACCGAAACATGTCAACTCAAATAGTGTGTGGACCATGTGGGACACCGAATTCTTGGCGACACTTTTTGATTGAGTGTAACATGGCATGTTGCGTTTGGGCGCTTGAGGACGAGGACTTGATGAAAGTAATGATGCAGATCAGAGAACTTGATGCGAAGCGATTAATATTTTCCCTCATGGAGACCTTACCGCATGCGGATTTCACTAAGCTACTTGTGACACTTCGGGCAATTTGGCACGCACGCAGAAAGGCTACACATGAGCAAATATTTCAGGGGCCTTTGGCCACGAGCGGTTTTGTCAAGAGGTATATAATGGAACTTGAGTTGAGTAAACCAAAGACACAGTTGGGACAGCCCCATGTAGCTCATGTTCAACGCCAAAGATGGATCCGGGTGGCTGATGGAGTAGCTAAAATTCGAGTGGATGGTGTTGTGGCCCGTGAATCGTTTGAAGGGTCCTTTAGTGCTGTTTGCAGAGACTCCACAGGCAAGTATCTGGGTGCTTCAGCGATTAAGTGCTTCGGTGTCACCGATCCCTCTACCTTGGAGGCATTGGCATGCCGGAAAGCGCTAGCTTAGCTCTAGACCTTTCTTTAACAAATGTACAAGTTGCCTCCGACTGCAAAGGTGTGGTGAATGACATTCTAAGAAGCACCGGCGGTATGCATGCAAGCATTATCAAGGAGATCAACCTTATGTCTACACAGATACACCTTGGTGTTCCTTCATCTTTTAAGGAAGAGAGACAAATATTGAGGCACATAGCCTCGCTAAACACACTTTAGGCCTTTCTTTAGGACGCCATGTATGGCTCCTTAATACTCTAGACCTAAATTGTATTCCCATGTACAAGTATTTGTTTAATGATCAATGAAGTGGAGTGTGTTTAGACTAAAAAAAAATTCAAGGGAAAATACATTTCGATTAATCCAAAAAATTTAAAAAAGAAAATATATTCAATTGGGAGGCCATAAACATCCCAGTAATTGTAGAGAATTATGGGAATGATTGCACTGCTAGAAATAACGCCACCAGCATGTTTTCTTCCAATCTTAGCCAATCCCACATGCCGCTCCGTAACTATAAAACGTCCATCGTAGAGTACTGCAAGCAAGCAGCCGAAGCATTCAGTAGTACGTCTCATCTGGACCATCTGCAGAGATGGAGTCCTCTGGTTCCTCCGTGTCCACCTTCCCCGCCGACAACGACAGGTCCCTGCCGCTGGCCACCCGTACCGAGGATGACAAGGCAGGGTATACGAGCCAAACGTCGTCTCGCACGCGGTCATCGACTTCCATCAACGAGGTGCAGGAGGCCAGGTTCAAGTGCGAGTACTGCCCGCGCAGGTTCACGACCGTGCAGGGGCGGTCCGGGCACCAGACGGTGCACAGGCACCTGTGGGCGCCAGACGGCCCTGTCAAGAAGAAGGCACGCATAGACCCTCCTCCCGCTTGGTCGTCGGCACCCATCTGGGCATCATCGTCGGACATCACCGCCTTGGGCAGAGCTTGCCTCCATGAGAACCTGTTTGCCGCCCACTACTACCCCTCGGCCCCCTTCGTGCCTCCTTCAATGTAGTGGCAATGGCAGACTGGTACCAGCCTTGCTCCAACTCAACCACCATCTGCTCTGTCGGCGCGTGTGGCCGGCGGCAAACAGGTTCACCTTGGACACCAGCAAGGCGTAGATCACCGTGGACACCAGCAAGGCGTAGATCAGGAAGAGACTTCAGACGGGATTGATCTGACCCTGAGGCTCTAGAATTAGGGGTTGGGTTCTGAAGTGAGTCAGCAAATGTTTCCCTGTGATTGTTCGAATAAGCTACACTTGATCGTATTTCCCTGTGATTTATGGCTGCCTATCTAAGGCAAATTGCAATTGGGCCATGTACCGAGTAATTTGTTTGTCTTCATCAAAGTGTAATTCAAGTATTCAGCAAGGTGGTTATCTGGATGGGATTTCTTCTAAGATTTTCGTTGTGCACTTATCCAATAAGGGAGTTTTACAACGAAGTTGGTATATGTGATCTTATCATTTATATATTTAACGTGTTTCCAGGATTTTCGTTGTGTTTGGCTTTGTGACATCACCATCACAAAATTTCATGATTTCCGAAGCACATCAGGGATAGAGATTGGATCTAACTATTCCCCTCTTTATAAGGGTATATACTTTTTGCTCTGAGGCTCCTTGGAGCCTGAAATAGTCAAAAATTAGAACAAATTATAAACTTCCTAAGTTTCAAAAATAAAATAAAAATAAATCTGAGATAAATACACAGGTACTTATAGATATATACCAGATTTGTGTGAAATTTCATCACGAAATACCTTTTGACGTGAGCTGTATAAAATACAAAATCTTGTAGTTTTATAGTGAATAGTACATGTGCTAGAAACACGTGATTTTATCATCTTGTGTAGCTCGCGTAAAAACGTATTTTGATATTTCCAGACTTGTTTTTTAAAGAATTTTGAAAAACCTAACAAATTTGATTTTCAAATTAAGGGCTCCATGGAGCTCGAGCTCCATTAGCAATTTCTGTAATATGAACTCATGGAGACATGCGATCATCTTCATCTCTTAGATTCATGGAATAATAAATCGCCTCACCACCATAGAACCACTCAGCAAATCATCATCAAGACGGCAGGCAAATTTTTGGGGAATGGGTTATCATGTGCTTTAGGTGAATGCTAATTGGTCACGATAGATTGTGAGAGATGACAATATCCGACTTAGAGCCTCACCAACAGTCCCCATGACAAACTCTCCCTAAATATGGTTTTACAAGGTGTCCATATAATCTAGGGGAGGTTGACAGGTAAGCTGCTTTTGTAGTTTCTGTAAAAATCTTCCCGTAAAATTGGTACTTGGCGGTGGCGATGGCGGCAGACAGCAGATGGCGGTGGTTGGCGATGGTGGGCGGCGCGATGGCGACATGGTGGATCTGGCTCGACCTGGCGGATTCTGGTGGCGGCGCGCTGACACGGCAGTTTTACAGAATGTTTAGGGGAAGGGCCATCTCCCCCCTAGAAGGAGGGATAGTTGGGCTGATTATATTGGGTCTTTTTGTTTTTGTTTTTGCTTTTACATGAACTGTTCAAGTTTTTTTGGACCCAACTCCCCTCAAACCTGAAACTTTTATGGAAGTGGAACTATTCGTGATGCTCTTATTTGGTCAAATCTCATCTGCTGTTAAAGGATGACCCCATTGGATTCCAGGGCACTCCATTTCCAAGGAGCAAACAAAGGTGACCGAGATATTTGATAGTGAATGCTAGCCGAAGATGATGCGAAGTGTAGTATGTGAAAGTGCATCTTATCCCCTGATGTGTTTTCCCCTTTATGTCCAAGCCTACCATTCAAATACTCAACCTATCCATATCCAAGGATCCATCCTATTAGAGTTTAAGTGTGGAGGAGATTATGTTTTTGAAGCATAAGTTAGAGATTCATCATGAAGCAACCTTATGCTGCTACTTTTGGAGGAGGTCAGATCCCCTAGCTAGGTGTGCTTGGGAGCCTTCAATATGCGAAGGAACCAAGCAATTTGTGAGGTTTTGGAGATTGCCTACTTTGTAAATATCTTGCCTGATTGATACTAAGGAATCAGGGGCATGGAAAATAAATCCCTTATATTTTGAAGAATCATCGTCTATTTCACAAAGACTATCATTTGATGTTTTTCCATGTATTCAAAATCTTTGTTGAATATTTTATTTGTTTCTTGTTTTTCAGAAAAGGTTCCTCCTATTTTTTTCTCCAAATCATTGTGTATGTTAAGAAAATGATTGCCACTCATTAAAAAGTTGTTCATGATGTAATTAAAAAATATATTCATCCTGTATAGCAAAATGTTAATCATGTATTTATTTGTTTATCATGTACTAAAACCCATGCATCGTGTAATTACTAATATACTCCTCCGTTTTTTACACTGCATATTAGGTTTGTCTAAAGTCAAACTTCATATACTTTCAACAAGTTTTTAGAAAAATATATTAACATATACATCACCAAATATATATCATCGGATTCATCATTGCATATATTTTCACATCATATAAATTTGTTACTGTAAATGTTCATATTGTTTTCTATAAATTCGATCAAACTTTATAAAGTTTGACTTAGCTAATATGCAGAGAAAATAAAAACGAAGAAAGTACATACCCGATGACGTTTAATTGCGTTAATCTATCATACTAGTTTGGTCACTGCCACGTCGTTAGGTGATAGAGTAATTTACCATGGTGCACGCGACTGCTCCATGTTCAAAGTACTTTCCATCGGCCCGTCGCCCTACATTAATGATATGTGGTTGCCGAGGAACCAACCCTGACGCACCCGTCCGTCTGTCCGCCACCCACCATTAACCGCACCGCCGGGGCTCATTGCCATCCGCCCGCTATATAAATTCCAGCCCCGGCCATAATCGCAGTCATCCTCCTCCGGTCCCTTTCTCCTCTCCGCACCACGCCCGCCATGGCCTCCTCGCATTCCAAAGCCCTTTGGGACAACATCTCATCCTAGAAGAAGAAAGAGATGGCCTCCATTGCTGCCGGCTTGCAAGCCGGCAGGCAGACGGTGGCTGACGACATCCCAATGGATGACGAGTCGTTGCCACCCTCCTCGCCGGTCCAAGCCAGCATCACCGTGGGTGATGAGGCCCATTCTCAATACACCGACATGATGTGGGTGGAGTGGGAGGCCGAGTTCCGGCAAGCGCATGCCGACCAGGCCTACAACCTCCGCCTCCTCGACGAGCACTGACCCACGGAGGAGGAACTCGCCGCCGGCATGGCCCTAGTGCCAGTTGACCCATCTGTGGTAACTATCATCACAGACCGCCTGACATGTCACTTCTCCATAGAAGAGTGCTACAACCACTGGCGGAGCTACATTTTAGGAAAAACGGCCGTGGCCCGCCCAGCCAAAGGGAGATGCAGTGGAGACAAACTGTAAATTGGGCCATCAGAATAAAAATACTGAGTCTTCCTTTGTACTGGCCCGCCCATGTTTGCTACTGAAGCTCCGCCACTGGCTACAACAAAGTATTATCACTAAGAATTATTAGTCTAGAGGCCGGTCAGTAATGTTTATTCTTGCTAAAAGCAAAATGCTGCAATGCTAGCAGTCGAGTAGTACTACTGCTAGGAGTGCAGCCCACCTTCACAACCATACAACTAACAACATCACATACATATTTCCAATAATACATTTGATATGCACATATACAAAATCTCTGACGTTGCATTTCATGGGTAACACATACAAACAATCTCATACATTGCATAGGTTAGCCCCACATACAAACAATTTATTCACAATCGTAAAAAACTAGTTTAGACATGAACTGGAAAACTACGAGTGTACTAAAGCTCACCATCATGGACACTGCCGTGACCGAAGAACATGGTAGTGATGCCAGGGTTAACGACCGCCCATGGCGGCCCGGGAGACCCAAGAGCATTGCGCAGGCACCAGGCCTTACACCGGCTGTCACGCACCCGGACCACATGCATGCGATGGCACCTGCACGTGTTGGAAATATGCCCTAAAGGAAATAATCTTGTATTATTATATTTCCATTATTCATAATTAAGAGTTTATATTTCATGTTATAACTGCTACGATCCTGGAATATGCAATTTAGCGGAAAACTCATATGCACGTGGGTGTTGCAGGCGTCCGGACCGCTGCCATGCCCGCTTCTAACTACCCAGTCCCACCATTAGCCCCCCTCGTCCGTGATCGGTTCCCTGCCAAAGCGGTCAACGCCCCTCCAGGGCGCCAGTGCCACATTCATGGCCAGTCAGAGCGGACGCGACCTCTCATTGTTGCCGGCATTGAAGCGGCGCCCCGGTCGTTTGCTTCCCGGTGCATGCGACTGCTCCGCGTTCAAACTACTCCCCGTCGGTCCGTCGCCCTACATTAATCGTATGCGGTTGCTGAGGAACCTACTCCGGCACACCCGTCCGTCTGTCTTCCACCTACCATTAACCGCATCGCGGCGACTCATTGCCATCCGCCTAGTATATAAACTCCAACCCCGGTCATAGCCGCAGTCATCCTCCTCCGGTCCCTTTCTCCTCTCCGCACCACGCCCGCCATGGCCTCCTCGCGTTCCAAAGCCCTTTGGGACAACCTCTTGTCGGGGGAAACGACACCTATGGGATCACGAGGAATCCCCTTTGCTACGGTTGGCGAGCGCGGGCTGTGGAAAGAGCGGGATTGAGAGATCAACGCGGGGGGATTATCCAGGTTCGGGCCGCGAGTGATGCGTAATACCCTACTCCTGCTGGTTTGTGTTTATCTGGTTTTCTTGGACTAGCTACAAGGCGTGCAGGGTCCAAAAAATCCGAATCCCCCTCAGTATGCCGCGGGCCTCCTTTTATAGCCAAAGGGGCTGCCGCAGTGGCACACAGGAGGTGGAAAGCTATACAGTAATCGAGTCTATCTCCTGGTACCGTAGGACAAACACATTTAATGCGCTGCCGACATGCCCTTCTTGCTTTATCGGGGACGGCAAGGAAGCTCGTCCCAGCTGTCACCGCCTCGCCTGGCTTCGACGCGCGTCTGAACTGACAAGGCGTGTAGCGCCACGCTGGCTGGCTGGCTGCTGAGTTGGTGCGGTGGCAATCTTCACGAAGATCTGCATGCCACCACGCAGGTGCTTGCTGAGTCGGCCTAGAGGCCGCACATAGCCACGCAGGTGCTTGCCTAGCTGGTGGGCTGGCAGCTGCATGGGAACGGCGGGGGAGTCTTGGCAGATGTGGGCCTGGCTGCGGCCCCGCGGATGTCTTCGGCAAGAGTCTTGCCGGGGCCCTGACAAGGGTCTTGCCGTGGCGTCGTGGTCGTCCCCGGCAAGGGTCTTGCCAGGGATCTCGCGGCTATCCTTGGCAAGATCGTCGTCTTCTGGTTATCATCTAGTCTTGTGTGCTTCTGGTCTCCACAAAGATCCGCATGCCACCATGGAGGTGCCTCCCGAGCCTCGGTTCCAAAGTGGTTGATGGTGCTGGAATTCTTGGGCTCAAGGGTGGCGGCTCTGCTGGTGTTGGGCAAGTTGCCCCGGCAAGGTTCTTGCCGGGGCTGTGGAGGCTGCCTCGGCAAGGGCCTTGCCGGGGGAGTTCACCTTGCCCCTCTGCTCTTTGTGTTTCTGGCTTGGCGTTGCTCTGGTTTTCTTGTGGCTTTGCTTCCTTCCTCTGCCCCGCTAGGTGTGGCCGCAGGCGTGGCTCCAACTTCCCACGCACAAGTAAAGGGTACAAAATAGGACCCCTTCTTTTGTGCACCGACAGGAGCCCCGGGCCTGGGCCATACATAAGCGCGATGTGTTGTTGGGCTACGCCCAAAATGGTGCGCGGGCATGCGGGGCCGAGTTGTACCGCAGTAACTCCCTCGCCAGTTGCACTTCCCCACGACCCGCGTTGAATGCGCGACGTGGGGGTCATGCATGACGTGGGGGTCATGCGTGGGGCGGTTGCTGCTCTCATGCGTCACATTGCGGTAAATGGTAAAGAGGCGGCCCACGCCTTCCCCATAAAAAGGAAAAACCATAGGTGCGTTGCTCATTTACCCTCTGCGCCTCTTCCCATCTTGGAACCGCCATTCCTCTCTTCTTCCTTAGGCGAAAGATTCGAAGTTCTTGCCTCTGCTTGCTGCCGCTGCACCCCCATTGCTCTTGATCCTTCGCCCCCTCTCAGCTGCCATGGCGCCCAAAACCAACAGGGGCAAGGGAGCGGCCAAGGATGCCGGGGAGAAGGAGGCACCAGAGAGCGAGTCGGCGGCACGGCGGACGCAGCTCGCCTACTTCCCATCGACGGTCGATGCGGTTCACCTCAAGAACTTCTTCTTGCCCCTGTGGGGGAGGAAGACGACGGGGCACCCTGCCATGCTTTTCGTCCCCGCCAATTTTGCCGATGGCCCAAATCGGTACCCCTTTTTCATCAATTTCTTCTCTTGCGGGCTTTGCCCCCCTTTCTCTGACTTCTTCAACGACGTCATGCACACCTACGACTTTCATCTTTTGGATCTCACGCCGAACACAGTGGTGTGCATGGCTCTCTTCGCCCACCTTCGCGAGGGTTTTGCCGGGGTGCTCCCTAGCACAACGCTCTTCTGCCACCACTTCTTCCCTTGCCTCCAACCAGGGGTGCCATCTCTGGGAGCATCGCCTGGATCCCGAGGACCCAGGAGAAAGGCACGTACCCGAAGGGTGCCCGAAAGGAGAGGTGGGAGGAGTGGCGGGCCGGTGGTGCTGGATCGAGGAGGAGGACCCGCAGGAGTTTTGCTGGGTTCGTCAGAGCCCACCGACCCGCCGCACGGACTGGAGCGACCTCGACGCCAATGACAAGAAGCTCTCAATCGCCACCACCAGGATCCATCGCCTCACCACGACCGGGCTCACCCTCGAGATGATTGGGGCGTACTTCATGCGTCGCCGAATCGCCCCGTTGCACAACAAGGGGAGGCCGGCCTGGGACTTCGGGAATGCGGCCAACGTCATGAGGCTCCGCCCTGGCTTGAAGCATAACTTCACGGTGATAGGGCATGCCCATTTCTGTCAAAGGCACTTTCATCTCGACATGGGCAGTGACGGCAGGGCTGAGAGGACCGGAAGGGCCGCGAAGGCCGGCAAGGCCATCAAGGGGCCCCTGTTTGGGTTGCCGGCGGGAGTGGTACTGCTGAGCAACAACTCTCGCCAGTCCGGCATCATCGCCATGATGTCGGACTTCAATGCACATGGCCTTGACCTGGTCTGGGCCGAGCCGCCAGTGGAGAGGGTGCAGGAGTTCTTCGACACCTTGTCGGAGGCTTATGTCCGCGACGAGCCGCTGTTCATCCAGGACACCATCAAGGCGGAGCTGGACTACATCGCCGCCAGGGCGGCAGAGGCGGCGCTCGCCAGGGAGGCCGACAACACTGGCAGCGTGGAGGATGAGGCCGACGCGGCCGTGGAGGAGAAGGAGCTCGCCCAGTGGGCGGAGTCTGCCGGGAAGGCCAGCGGCGCCGGCGATGAGGCTCCCCTCATGGAAGACGTGGGCGAGGAGTCGTCTGAAGAGGAGGTCGAGGTTAATGACCTCCCGGCTGCGGGGAGGCGGCGCGTCCCGTGACGGGCTACCTCTGGTGAGCCGGTCTAGCCTGGCAGGATCATGCAGCGGCAGCCGGCCTAGGGACACCCCGTGCGCGAGACGAGGGCGATGAAGGCCGCGACAGCGAAGAGGACAATAGCTTCTTATTCCTCGTCCAAGCGGCACCGAAACCCGTCCTCTTCTGACGGCACCTTGGAGGCCGAGTTCGACCTCGGGTCCTTCAGCCCGGCAAGGAAGAGGAAGCTAGCGGAGGAGGAGGTGGAGAACGAGTAATATTCTGCCCCCATCATTTCCTGACCTTACGCCTGTGTTATCTTCCTTTGATTTGGTGTCATCTTCACAGGGACACGGAGGCGCTGGCACAGAGGGTGGCGAAGAGGGCCAAGGCCTCAGCGGGCGACAAGCCCCCGGCGGGTACTCCGCATACGCCGCTGTTGGTGGAGAGCAGCCCGGACATCAGCCCCCGATGCAACCCCCGCTTCAGCCCCCAGCATGAGTCCGCCACTCACTCCTTCATAGATGAGCCTTGGGGTGTGAATTTTTGATGCTGACCTTGCCGGGTTTGCAGGAGGAGAACAGCAGTAGGAGGAGCCACCGAGGGCCACCCCCAGCATGCCGCCCCCTCGACTACGCTGCCCAGAGGGGCATCCTCGGAAAGGGCATCGACCACCGAGCCCACACATATGGAGAAGGAGGGAGCGAGCTTAGGTGCCGGTGGCTCCGCCCCGGCAACGAACGTTGGCGGGGAAGGCGCCACTTCTTCCCAGCCTGGTGCGGGTAAGTTGTTCGCCTCTCGTCCCTGTTCTTTCTTCTTCTTTTTGAATCTTGATCTTGGCTCCGTCTCATACCCCTTGGTATCCAGGCCCTTCCTCGGCGGTCCGGGAGGATATCGACACCGTCATCGAGGAGGTCGCCAAGGACGCCGAGGACAAGGCCAACAAGATTGCCGCCGAGGAGGCCGCCAAGACCGCCGCTGAAGAGGCCGGCAAGGGGCCTGCGGGGGAGGCCGGCAAGGGGCTTGCCGGAAGGGATTGGTCGACGATCAACCTTCCTCCTCGGTTGCCTCTGTCTTGGGCAAATATTTGAAGGTGAGCGATGACCTGTTCGTCCACCTCCCAGGGACGGCGAGCACCAGGGCACCAACCGAGGGGGAGGTGTTCGATGACGAGGCACTCGCCGCCGCCGGGCTTGAGTTTGTCGACAAACCGAGCGCCGGTGGTGACGGTTCTCAAGGAGAGCAGCTCCTTCGGGCCATGAGCGTCAACTTCCAAAAGTTCCAGGCGCTTCACCGTGCCCGCCTGGATAAGGCGAAATCCAGGATGGCAGCGGTGAACAAAGAAGAGGTGGACCTCGAGGAGCACGTCGCTAAGACGCATGCCTGGTTCCGCCATGCCCACGATGAACTGAAAGTTGCCCAGGATCTGTTGGCTGAGCGTGAACAGGAGCTCATCCTGAAGCAGGCTGACGTCGAGAAAGCCCAGGAGGCGGCGAAGGAACATGCCGCCAAGGACGTGGCCGTCCGGCACTAGCACCAGGCCGAGCTGAACTCCCATGAGGAGGACCTTGGCGCTCGTGAGGAGGTGCTCGCCGCCACACTCCACGGCAAGGATGAGGAGGTCGAGAAGCTCGTCGCGCAGTCGACCCAGGAGCTGGAGCAGAGGCACAAGGAGGCACTCAATGCTCAAGCTCTGGTCCATGCCGGCAAGGTGGCGGAGCTGGATGGGCTGAAGGAACAGGTCCTGAAGCTGACGGAGGAGAAGGATGCGGCCAATGGTTCTCTGGCGGAGGCACATGCCATAGTCCTTGGCAAGGCCCAGCTGCTCTCCAAGGCCAACGACGCCATCAGTGACCTGAAGCTGAAGCTGGAGGGCCTTGAGGGGACGCTTTCGGAGGTCAGGACCCAGGAAGAGACCCTGACCAAGGGCCTGGAGGAGGAGAGGCAGCTGCGGATGAATGCTGCCGCCGAACACAAGGAATACGCGGATATCATGAACCGTTGGGTCAGCCGCCTCGCCGACGTCGCCGGCAGGATCACCACGAAGCTGGCTGCCATGGGGATGCCGAATGTGAGGTACCTCCCGGAGACGAACGTGAGTCCCAACGCCAGATTGACCCTGTTCTTCGAGGGCATTCTTGGAGCCCTGAAGCAGCTCCGCTCCAACCGGGCAACTTATCTGGCGAACGAGTCCTGGAGGCTCTACCGGGGCGCCCTGACCAAGGTACTCACCAAGGTGGCGTTCTGGAACCCCACCATCAACTTTGCCGATGTGTTGGAGAGCTTGCCGGAGGAGGCGGACCTCGCGGTGCTCAAGGAGCGTATCAAGCCCATCATCAACTGCGTCGATGGAGTTGAGAGGGTGGAGGGCCGGCGCCGGGACTAGGCACTCCGTTTCTCGTTGCCGCTGCGAGTTCAAGACCAAGACAGTTTTATCTTAAGTTAGAACCGCAGCGATTATTTGATGTAATATAACTCTGCAGTACATCAATATCCTGCATGCTATCTTTCTGTTAGATCTTTCTTTGTATGTTTGCACCCTACGCTTGGTGAGATAAGGCTGCCATCGTGTAAACCCATGCTGTGGTGCTTTGAGGACGGATCCTTAGCACCCCGCCGGAAGGGCGCTTGCTGCCGGGCAAACCACCTTGCCGCTCCCAGCACGGTCGCTTGAACCGTCGAGCGGACTCGAAACTGGACAAGAGCGCGGCTAGTAGCGGGTAGGCCACCTTGCCATTCCCAGCGCGGCCGCATAAACTGTCGAGCGGACTCGAGGCAGAGACAAGGGCGTTGCGAATAGAGAAAGGGTCCCATTGCGTGCAGGTTTCCCATACAAGGAAATAGATCTTTCGAGGAGAACAAACTCATATAAATGAAATTAGCCAAAATTTTACATGACTTAGCTTTTCGGGGCCACGCGGATGGCTGTCGAAGCTGCGGACGGCACCAGAGGGCGGCCGATCGACGTCGCCTTCTCCCTTCGAGCCATCCCCATGAAAGAGTCGTCGCGTCGGCTCCAAAACAAAATCTCTTACATTGCATTTCGTGGGTTATACATACAAACAATCTCATACATTGCATAGGTTAGCCACACATACAAACAATACGTTCACAATAAAAAAAACTAGTTTAGACATGAACTCGAAAACTACGAGTGTACTAATGCTCACCATCACAGACGCTGCCATGGCCGAAGAACATGGCAGTGATGCCGGGGTCAACGGCCGCCCATGGCGGCCCGGGAGACCCGAGAGCATTGCGCAGACATCAGGCCTTGCACCGGCTGTCACGCACCTGGACCAAGGGCATGTGATGGCACCTGCACGCACGTGCCTACGCGGGCACCTTCTACATGGCGCATCGACGGGGAGGGCGCGGCCAGGGGCAAAGTACGTCTGTATGTGTATGTGTGTGTGGGGGGGGGGGGGGAGGGGGGAGGGAAGAGGGAAGGGATGATGAGGCAGACGGCGGCCGAAGGCTGGGATATGGTTAAGCTTTCAAGAGTGCAGGCTTATATACACACTTGGAGTCATCACCGACCCGCCTCTAGAATTGGCCGTCCGGTGATGATATCATAACACAGACCGACTGCAAGCTTAACCCATCAGTGCTCGTCGGCCATAAAATTTTGTTTCTTCATTTTCAGTGTCAATCCCATTTTGACATTACTAATATGCTAGAGAAAAACGTCAGCCGACCGGTGTCATGGGAAATGCACACTGAGAGCCCATCCGCCGTGGGAATCGTAGCCGGTCAATGCAAATTGAGTTCCTATCGTCATTAAGGGGAAATACATTTCCATTTAGAAAAGGAAAATACATTTAATTTTTTGAGGGGGAAAATACATTTATTTGGGAGGCCATAAATATATGAGTAATTGTAGAGAATTATGAAAATGACTGCATTGCTAGAAATAACATCGCCTGCATGTTTTCTTCCATTCTTAGCCAATCCCACATCCCGCTCCGGAACTTTAAAATCTCCACCGTAGAGTACTGCAAGCAAGCAGCCAAACCACACAACAAGATCATTACGTCTCTCTCATCTGCTGGTCCAGCTGCAGAAATGGAGTCCTCTGGTTCCTCCGTGTCCACCTTCCCCGCCGACAACGACAAGTCTCTGCCGCTGGCCACCCGTGCCGAGGATGACAAGGCAGGGCACACGAGCCATACGTCGTCTCTCACGGCGTCATCGACTTCCAGCAACGAGGTGCAGAAGGCCAGGTTCAAGTGCGAGTACTGCCCGCGCACGTTTACCACCGTGCAGGGGCGGTCCGGGCATCAGACGGTGCACAGGCACCTGTGGGCGCCACCAGGCCCCGTCAACAAGAAGGCACGCATAGACCGTCCTCCCTCGTCGTCGTCGGCGCGCATCTGGGCTTCGTCGGAGGACACCACCGCCTTGGGCAGAGCTTACCTCCATGAGAATCTGTTTGCCGCCCACTACCCCTCGGTCAGCTTCGTGCCTCCTTCGCTGCAGTGGCAATGGCAGACTGGTACCGGGCTTGCTCCGGTTCAAGCGTCATCTGCTGTGTCGGCGCGTATGACCCGCGGCTACGGTGGGACTCGAGATGGAGGTCACCGTGGAGACCAGAAAGGCGTGCGTGCGGTGGATCAGGAAGAGAATGCCGACGGGACTGATCTGACCCTGAGGCTCTAGAATTAGGGGTCGAGTTCTGAAGTGAATCTGGAAGTGTTTTAAAGTTATTTCGTTAAGTTCGATTCCTCTACTTTCTTCGTTTTATTATAAAAGGTAGACTTGATCATATTTCCCTGTGATTTATGGATGCGTATCTAAGACAAATTGAAATTGGCCCATCTACCGTGTGACTTGTCTCTCTTCAAAGTGTAATTCAAGTACTCTCTCCTTCCATCTATATAGAGCCTAATGCGTTTTTCAAGGCTAACTTTGACCAAATATTAGAGCAATAATATATGACATGCAACTTGCACAAAGCACACCGTTAAATTCGTGTGTCAAAGGAGTTTTCAATGATATAATTTTCACATTGTGCATGTCATGTACTATTAATCTTGTCAATAGTCAAAGGCGGTCTTAAAAAATGCATTAGACCCTATATAAATGGAAGGAGGGAGTAGTACTGTATTCAGCAAGGTGGTTATCTGGATGGAATTTCTTCTAAATTTTCGTTGTGTACTTATCCAATAGGGGAGTTTTACAACGAAGTAGTTATAAAACGTGTGATCGTATCATTTTATATAAAAGTTTTTCCAGGACCTTTGTTGTGTTTTGCTTCGTGACATCGCCTTCACAAAATTTCATGATTTCCAAAGCACACCAGGATGGTGATCAGATCTACCCGCCAAAAAAAGAGGGATAGAGATTAGATCTTACTATTCCCCTCTTTATATATAAGGGTAATGTATGACGAGAGTGGAATTTTTCTCGGGCTCCATGGAGCCTGAAATTTTCAAATATCAACTTCCTAAGTTTCAAAGACAATATGAAAATAAATACACAAGGTGCATACTAGATTGTATGAAATTTCATCATGAAATACGTGGGTGAGCTATACAAAATACAAAATCATATACTTTTCTGGTGGTACATGTGCTAGACATACTTGATTTTTTCATTTTTGTTTAGCTCATGTAAAAACTATTTGGATACTTTTAGAGTGAATTTTTCAGATTTTTTTTAAATATAAAAATTTGAGTTTTAAAATTTTCAAATTAAGGGCTTCATGTAGCTCCGTAATGTCCGAAATGGAGGCAAAAGTTTTGCCTATCGATTAATTAAGAGGATAAGTGTCCTCATCACTATAAAACCACTCAGCAAATCATCATCAGGACAACAGATAAAATTCCATTTTTTTAAGAAATTGTATTTCATGAGCTTAAGGTGAATGCTAATTTGTGTCGCGAGGGATCACAATATTTGGCCTTGTTGCGCTAGCTAAAAACATGAGTGAATCGATAATTTGAGAGTATCTTAGTTGATCTCTCGTTTCTTTCATGTTCTTTTGAAGTGTCACACTAGGACCATAAGGTGTTGGAGAAATCTTGCTATATATAAAACCAAACCGACTCCAGACCTTCTCAACATAGTGAGATTGCGTTAAAGTAATCCCACTCTCATTCTTAATTAGCTTGATGTTTAGAATTACATCAGCTTCTCCAGATCTTTCATATCAAAAAAGAAAAAGAAATATTGTCTAGGTGGAAGTAGACTCTAAAACATAGAATCACAATTTCATTAGTCTATGAAATATAGTTCAAATAATTTTTGTAATAAAAAAATAGCTCATGGAGAACAAATATTATTACGAATGAGAAAGAAAATTTTCATGGATTCAAATTGAATTTATCATATCATAAGCAAAAGTTATATAATCAGGCCAACAATTATGGGATCAATTGGATGGAGAATTTTATCGTAAGTCCCAATCAATTCACAAAACTATAAATTTAGTATAGTGAACTTTTCATCCACTTGTACTTTTCTAGGAAAGTGCAAGTTGCACTGCTCAGGGAAATAAGTTACACTTTTCTGAATCTATTGATGTCTAAGAAAATCTCAAGCGTTTGAGACTTAGCAAAACCTTACAAAAATAGAATTCACTCCTACATAAAGACTATGTACCCAAAATTTACTGAATATGGTGTCATCCTACCGTGACATCCAAAAATATGGTGTGATCCTATCACCGCAAGTTCACCATCACCATGCGGGGTTACTATATACCACCTCAGGAGAATATATATACATGACATTATCAATTTTGATGACCTAGCTACCACAAAATGTACATCATCATCGTCATTATCATCATCTTCTTCTGTCATCATAATGCACGCTATCACCACCACCACCACCACCACCCAAAATAACACCCCACTACCCCTCGGTCAGCTTCGTGCCTCCTTCTCTGCAGTGGCAATGGCAGACTGGTACCAGCCTTGCTCCAACTCAACCATCATCTGCTCTGTCGGCGCGTGTGGCCGGCGGCAAACAGGTTCACCGTGGACACCAGCAAGGAGTAGATAAGGTAGAGACTTCCGACGGGATTGATCTGACCCTGAGGCTCTAGAATTAGGGGCTGGGTTCTGAAGTGAATCAGCAAATGTTTCTCTGTGATTGTTTGAATAAGCTAGACTTGATCGTATTTCCCTGTGATTTATGGGTGCCTATGTAAGGCAAATTGCAATTGGGCCATGTACCCGGGTGATTTGTTTGTCTTCATCAAAATGTAATTCAAGTTTTCAGCAAGGTGGTTATCTGGATGGGATTTCTTCTAAGATTTTCGTTGTGTACTTATCCAATAAGGGAGTTTTACAATGAAGTAGGTATATGTGATTTTATCATTTATATATATAACGTGTTTCCAGGATTTTCGTTGTGTTTGGCTTGGTGACATCGCCATCACAAAATTTCATGATTTCCGAAGCACATCAGGGATAGAGATTAGATCGAACTATTCGCCTCTTTATAAGGGTATACTTTTCCCAAGGAGCCCGAAATATTCAAAAATTAGAAAAATAAATAAACTTCTTAAGTTTCAAAAAAATCTGAAAATAAATACACAAGTACGTACTTATAGATGTATACTAGATTTCTGTGAAATTTCATCACGACATACGTTTTGATGTGAGTGGTGTAAAATACAAAATCATGTACTTTTATAGTGAATAGTACATGTGCTAGAAACACGTGATTTTATCATTTTTGTGTAGCGAGCGTAAAAACGTATTTCGATAGGTCTAGAGTTTTTTTTCAGAACATTTTAAAACCTATTTTTTTTGGTTTTCAAATTAAGGGCTCCATCGAGCTCCATTAGCAATTTCTGTAATATGAACTATTATATATATGTGTGTGTCATGGAGACATGCGATCATCTTCATCTCTTAGATTCATGGAATAATAAATGGCCTCACCACCATAGAACCACTCAGCAAATCATCATCAAGACGGCAGGCAAATAGTTCTATTGTTTTTTGGGGAATGGTGTTTCATGTGCTTTAGGTGAATGCTAATTGGTGTTGCGATAGATTGCATTGATCGCAATATCTGACGTCTTAGAGCCTCACCAACAGCCCCCATGAAGGTGCACGAGAAGCCTGGGCGATGGTGAAAACACGCTTCACCAAGGTAGATCCGAATCAGATGGCCCGAGTAGGACCGGCGGAACCAGACGGTAAAGGAATTCCGTTGAGCTTGGTGTATGACCAAGTAATGATAGCTGCGAAATATTCGCATGAAGACTGTAGGTTAGACAGTCTGATTGATGGGATAGATAAGGAATAGGTATTTGATTCAATGTGTTAATGTACTTTGTGATCAACCTGTATCTTCAACCGAACATGTGGAAAATTTGTCATCGCAGGCTTTCGGTTTTAACCTCCAAACTGAAATGGTGGAGTGTTTCTGGATATTATTGTGGAATGAAAAAGAAATATTCACTTATGTCTGGAAACCAGGCAACCTAGTCATTGTGCTCGAACAGACAAATTTTTTAGTTCAGGAGGTATGTTATATTACATGTGTAAGAAACATCTTCAAAGGAGAAAAGTTCCATTAAGTGTTCCTTTCTTTGGGTTGGCATGCTGTAATTATGCGCGCCGGGGCTTTGGTCCGTAGTACGGAAAAAACTGTCCTGTATATTTGAAGAGTTACCAATATGTAACAATCTGTCGTTTGATTGCCGACCAATTATTCTCTTAAGAATGCTAGCTTTCAGCTTCACCCGTCTGAGGTACAGGTCTGGATTACCCGGTTGTAACAATCACAGAGGTGCTCCCTTTACGCCCTAGCGGAACAATCGGGAACGTAGGGCATAAACAAACGAGCGAGGCAACCCAGCTTTGCAAAACCTCAAGTCATACAGAGGCATATAATGGCAAAAAGGGTGTATATGAACAAACGACGCATATATTGTGAGCTGCAGGCTCGGAATAATAATAAGCTTCGGCTAAAGAAGCCCCCAGTCATGGTGAGGTGTATACATTTTAGGATGTGTATCCCTTAAGTATTCGGCCTATCCGAACATATCCTGGGAATCGTATAAAAACAAGAAAACAAAAACAAATAAAGAGGAGAAAAAGAACTTATGCGTAGAATCTTCCGAGGCGAGCAGCGTTCCATGGATTCGGCTCTAGGCGATTATCCGATGCATTATGAAGGCGATAGGCTCCTCCTGTGAAAACTTCATCTATAATGAAGGGCCCCTCCCATTTTGGTTTGAGCTTGTCCTTCTTCTTCTCTGGGAGGTGTAAAACGAGGTCGCCGACATTATAAGTTTTGGCCCGCACTTCTCTGCTTTGGTATCTCCGAGCCTGTTGTTAATAAAATGCAGAACGGGCTTTTGCAATATCACGCTCTTCCTCCAGGCCATCTAGGTCGTCCTACCGATCGAGCTTGGCATCTCTCTCTTCATACATGCGTACTCAAGGTGAGTCATGGATAATGTCGCAAGGCAAGACAACCTGTGTGCCGTACACCGTAACAAAGGGTGTGTATCCAGTCTTGCGATTGGGCATAGTCTGCAATCCTCAGACTACGGAATCTAGTTCCTCGACCCAGTGTTTATCTGACTCCCGTAGGGATCGCACTAGTCTGGGTTTGATCTCGCCCGTTATCAGGCCATTAGCCCGTTCGACCTGTCCGTTTGTTTGAGGGTGATATATACGGAGGCGTAATCGAGCTTAATGCCCAAGTTGGCACACCAATTTTTCACCTCATCAGCTGTGAAATTGGAGCCGTTATCAGTAATGATGCTGTGTGGGACACCATAATGGTGTACCACGCCGGATATAAAGTCGATCACCGGCCCGGCTTCAGCCGTTTTTACTGGTTTGGCCTCTATCTACTTAGTGAATTTATCCATCATGACAAGTAAATATTTCTTCTTGTGACTTCCCTTTTTAAGGGGTCCGGCCATATCTAGCCCCCAGACCACAAAAGGCGAAGTAATGGAGATTGTTCTTAAGGCAGTGGGCGGCATATGACTTTGGTTGGCGAAAAGCTGACATCCCACATAATGCTGTACAAGGGCCTGTGCATCTGCTCGGGCCGTGGGACAAAAGAAGCCTGTACGGAAGGCCTTACTTACGAGGGCCCGAGCTGCGGCATGATGGCCACCAAGACCAGCATGTATTTCGGCCAAGAGCTGTCGTCCCTCCTCTTCGATGATGCATCTTTGAAGAACTCCGGTAGTATTTTTGTTGTAGAGTTCACCTTTGTGAACTTTGTACGCTTTAGAGCGTCGAACTATGCGACGGGCCTCATTCTGGTCAACAGGGAGCTCCTTCCTATTAAAGTAGGTCAGGAAGGGTTCGGTCCATGGAGCAATGACGACCATGATTACATGGGCGGAAGGTGTCATTTCGGTGCCTGAACCCCCGATGATATCAGAATTATGTTCGGCATCTAGGGGTATGATCGGCTCCGGACTAGTATTTCCGCTCTTGTCCCACCATACCACGGATGGCTTGAAGAGCCTTTCCACAAAGGTGTTAGGCGGGATGGGATCACGCTTAGTGCCCATTCGAGCAAGGATGTCCGCTGCTTGATTATTGTCTCGAGCAACATGATGGAACTCGAGCCCCTCAAACCGAGCTGATATTTTGAGTACGGAGTTTCGGTATGCCGCCATTTTTGGGTATTTTGCATTGAATTCTCCATTTATTTGGGATATTGCGAGGTTCGAATCCCCACACACCTCTAGGCGTTGTATGCCCATAGAGACAACCATTCAGAGACTATGTAGTGCTGCCTCGTATTCGGTCGCATTGTTGGAGTCTGTATACATGATTTGTAACACGTAACAGACTGTGTCCCCCGTAGGGGGTGTCAAGATGACACCATCCCCCAATCCGGCTAACATTTTAGAGCCGTCGAAGTACATATTCTAGTTGGAGTATGTGTTGTACTCTCTAGGGAGTTTGGCTTCCATCCATTCGGCGACAAAGTCGGCCAACACCTGAGATTTAATAGCTCAGCGTGGCTTGTATGTTATTTCGAATGGTAAGAGCTCGATGGCCCATTTGGCGATGCGGCCAGTGGCATCCTAGTTATTTATGATGTCATTGAGTGATACTTCGAATGCTACCGTGATTGAACACTCCTGAAAGTTGTGTCTCAACTTCCGGGATGCCATAAAGACCACATAAGCTATCTTCTGATAATGCGAGTATCGAGATTTGCATGGAGTAAGGACCACCGATACATAGTACACCAGTTTATGTCCCTCTTCCTCTCGTTCAACGACGAGTACGATGCTCACTACCTGGTGAGTCGTAGATATGTAGAGCAACATAGGCTCCCCGACACATGGTGCGGCTAGGAATGTGTTGCCTACTAACAAGGTTTTTATTTCTTCCAATCCGGCTATAGCCGCATCCGTCCGTTCGAAGTGGTCGGTGCACCGGAGCAGTCGATAAAGTGGTAGCGCCTTTTCTCCCAATCTAGAGATGAAGCGGCCTAAGGCTTCCATGAAACCAGCTAGTTTTTGGACCTGCTTTAGGTCTGTTGGCATTCCCAACTGTGACAAGGCTCGAATTTTGGCTGGATTCGCTTCAATTCATCTATTGGAAACAATGAACCCGAGCAGTTTCCCGGCTAGAACACCGAAGACACATTTTTCTGGATTGAGTCGTATGTCATATGTTCGGAGATTGTCGAATGTGAGGCGTAGGTCGTCCACCAGTGATTCGACATGTTTAGTCTTGATGACCACGTCGTCCACAAATGCCTCCACTGTTTTGCCAATTTGTTTTTCCAGACATGTTTGAATCATGCGTTGGTAGGTGGCACCAACATTTTTGAGTCCGAAGGGCATAGTGTTGAAGCAAAAAGGCCCGTATGGGGTGATAAATGTCGTTGCGGCCTGATCGGACTCCTTCATCTTAATCTGATGATAACCGGAGTGGGCGTCGAGGAAACACAATGAATCGTGTCCTGCAGTTGCATCAATGATTTGGTCAATGCGGGGCAGTGGGACGGGGTCCTTAGGGCAATGCTTATTGAGGTCTTTGAAATTGACACAAACGCGCCAGGATTTATCATTCTTCGGCACCGTGACCAGGTTTGCTAGCCAGTCCGGGTGCTTGATCTCTCTGATGAACCCGGCTTCAAGTAGTTTGGCTGGTTCCTCCCCCATAGCTTGTTGTTTGGGTTCGAAAAATTGCCGCAACATTTGATTGACTAGTTTGAACCCCTTTATTATGTTGAGGCTATGTTCGGCCAGTCTGCGTGGGATTCCTGGCATATCCAAAGGATGCCTGGCAAAGACGTCCCAATTTTCACACAGAAATGCTCGTAAGGCGACGTCGACCGTCGGATCCAGCTATGCACCAATGGATGCTATCTTGTTAGGATCCGTCGGGTGCACTTGAAATTTGACTATTTCGTCTGCTGGTTTGAAAGAGGTGGATTTGGGCCTCTTGTCAAGGATTACATCGTCCTTGTCCACTATGGAACGCAGAGTGGTTAATTCTTCGGCTGCGAGGACCTCGGATAGTGCCTCAAGGGCCAAGGATGCGGTTTTGTTTTCAGCACGGAGGGCTATATCTGGATCGCTGGTGATAGTGATTACTCCATTGGGCACTGGCATTTTGAGCTTCATGTACCCATAATGGGGTATGGCCTGAAAGCGTGCGAAGGCGTCCCACCCCAAAAGGGCGTGGTATCCGCTGTTGAAAGGGGCCACGTGGAAGAGCAACTCTTCGGACGTGTAGTTATCAGACGTGCCAAATACTACATCAAGTTTAATTTTCCCCGAGCATCGTGCTTCTTGACTGGGGATAATACCTTGAAAGGTGGTACTGCTTTGCTCGATGCGACTCTTGTCCATTTGCATTTTGTCGAGCGTATCTTCGTATATGAGGTTAAGTCCGCTTCCGCCATCAATGAGCACCTTGGTGAGTCGAAAGCCGTCCACAATTGGATTTAAGACCAAGGCGGCTGGTGCTCGGACTGATCGGGCCCTTGGTTTGTCATAAGCAGTGAAAGTTATGGCCATATCGCTCCAAGGGTTCATTGCGGTTACTTGATTGACTTTGGCGAGCTCGCGGAGCGCCCGTTTGCGCCGATTATTTTAAGAAAAGGTCTCAAAGACCGTAAAGATGTTGAAATCATCATCCTCCGAAGAATGCTTCTCTGGAGTAGTGTTGGTGAGGATAGCCTCACCGCTCTTAGCCACTTGCCAGAGAGCCCAACATGCCCGAAGGCTGTGCGTTGGTTCGGTGCTCGGCGTCGTATGTATCTGACAGGGCTTGTAGAGCAGTTCGTCAAGGACGGTTCTATATCCCATGAAGGGCTTGTTTTTCTTGTCAATTGGCTTATGTTCGGATGCCCCATAGGGGTGCATCCGTTTTGCTCGTCCGGTGGGCTGCTTAAAGGCAAGGGGTTGCCATCGGGCCGTCACAGTTTTCCATGCGCTTTCCATCGCGCAGTACTTCTGTACTATGTGGGCCAATTCTATGAAGTGTTGTACGCGACAACGGTTGAGAGCGTTAAGAAATCCCTCGTCTGCACAGTTATGGCAAAAAACTGAAACCGCTTCATTGTCGCAACAATCTTTAATCTTGTTTTTAACAAGGAGGAATCTGGTCTAGAAGTGATGAACTGTTTCCTAAGGTTGTTGTTGTACATACATTAGGTTACATATGTCTGGAGGACCTGAATTACTTGGGAAATATTGATCGTGGTGGGTGGGATAAAATCTGAATCCTGACCCACAATTGAATCTAAAGCGTGAAGAATCTCCGAGGTCACTAGTTCAGGATCAGGAGCGCCCCGGTGACTTTCGGGCTTAATGCCTGATCCTATGTTTGTAGAACATGAAGTCTCTCCCCGAGGATGGGTATCCGGCTCACAGGGCTTGGAAATCCGAACATAGCTGGTTCTTAATTAACTTAGGAGAAGAAGCGTTATCGGCTCGTTCCTCAATGACCGCTGCCAGATGGGTGATCGGTGGGGATTTAATCTCCCTCTGATCGGGTTTAAACCCAAGCCGATCATAGTCTGTTGTGACCCCTAGGGCGGCGATGCGATCTAGCAGCTCGTTCAAGGACAAGACATCTGCCGGGTCCATCTTTTCAGAGTGTTCGAGGCTGATGCGGAGATGATGTTTGGCAATTGTGGGGGCCGCCGTTGGCTTAATAGCTGAGCGAGCGCCCATGGTAAAACCTCCGAGCTGGAGGACCTGTCCTGGAGTTAGGGTCCTTCCAAAAGTAATGTCAGCATTAATGACAAGGCGAGCTATTGATCCTTCTATCGATAACGCAAAGTAACTCTCAATGAAAGCACCAATGACGGTGTCAAAATCAGCCGATCTCGGGTAGGGGGTCCCGAACTGTGCGTCTGAGGATCAAAGATAACAAGGGACAAGGGGAACACGATGTTTACCCAGGTTCGGGCCCTCTTAATGGAGGTAAAACCCTACGTCCTGCTTGATTGTATTTGATGAGTATAGGGGTTACAAGAGTTGATCTACCTCGAGATCGTAATGGCTAAACCCTAGATGCCTAGCTTGTATGAATTCTGATAGCCTCTATGGACTAAACCCTCCGGTTTATGTACACACGGAGGGGCCTAGGGTTGTACAGAGTCGGTTTGCAGAGGAAGGAAATTACATATCCAGACACCAATCTTGCAATCCACGCATAGGAGAGTCCTACCCGGACACGGGGGAAGGTCTTCTGCCTTGTATCTTTACGGCCCATCAGTCCGGCCCATAGCACATAGCCCGGACACCTAAGAACCCCCTAATCCAGGACTCCCTCAACCGTCGCCTAATCATCAGCAGCAACGACCCAACACATTCGCCCAGCTCCAATGTCAAAGACGGCCCCTGCCTCCTCGTCTGGCTCGAAAGGCGCCGTACTGTTGACAAGAGGAGCAGTTCACCATACAACCTGGGAGATAGTTGCCCGCATGCTGCATCTGGAAAGAAAGCAAGCTCGTCCAACAAGTCACAAATAGATCACCAAGAGCAGAGCAACACTGAATTCCACAGACTGGTCACGAAAAGGAAGACGAAGATGAGCAACAGCTAGACTCGCAGAAGACACTGAGAACCGAAGTGCAGGTACTGAATGTGGGGCTAATTCTCTCATGGTGCACTGATAAGGGCGGCCGTAGGAGGGGAACCTAATCCCCTCTCACCCAGGAGAATCCACGGGCGAGGCAGGGCACCCACAGCAGACCGAACAGCTCCCGAAATGAAGGAGTCACTTAGGAAGTCGCCATCGTTGTGGGAGATCAGCTACCGCCTACGCTACACACGAAACACATCCTCGAGAAACACCACGCCCACCCAGCTTCCCAATACGGCGCCTTCAGGAAGGACACGACGCCAAGGGCGCCGTGCCGCCTAACAACATTGAGGATTTATCCCGGGAGGCAAGGATGGGAAGGAGGCAGAGAAACAGACCCGAGCGATGCCTCCAAGGTGGGGAGCGATGCCCTTTGGCATCGCCGCCGTCGAGACTAGCAAGGCCGGACTGGGATTTCTCCCGGTCTTCACTTCCCTGCCATCCACACCCCAATGGCGCGAGAACCGGTGCCCCACGATGAAGTAAGCCGGATCCGACTGGGGCATGGCTCATCCAGAGACAGAGGATGCAGGGGTGGCCAGATCTGGCGCCACTGACAGCCAAGGTTGCCGACACACCCTGGCTCATGTCCTCTGGTTCGCCGGTCGTCCACACGGCCGAGGTCGCCGGTCCATGTTGTTGGGGAACATAGCAGAAATTTAAAATTTTCTATGCATCACCAAGATCAATCTATGGAGTCATCTAGCAAAGAGGAGAGAGGAGTGCATCTACATACCCTTGTAGATCACGAGCGGAAGCGTTCAAGAGAACGGGGATGAAGGAGTCGTACTTGTCGTGATCCAAATCACCGATGATCCCAGCGCCGAACGGACGGCACCTCCGCATTCAACACACATACAGAGCGAGGACGTCTCCCGTGCCTTGATCCAGCAAGGAGGAGGGGGAGGTTGAGGAAGAGGGCTCCAACAGCAGCACGACGGCATGGTGGTGGTGGAGTAGCAGTACTTCGGCAGGGCTTTGCCCAGCTCTTGCGGAGGAGGAGAGGTGTTGGGGAGGGGAGGGGCTGCGCCTTGCATGGTGTGTGCAGCCCTCCCCTTGTCCCTCTATATATAGGGGAAGCAGGAAGGGGGCCGGCCCGCTCTAGATGAGATCTAGAGGGGGGGGCAAGGGGAGGGGGCTTGCCCCCCAAGCAAGGGGGGCACCCCCTTTAGGGTTTCCCCCCAACCCTAGGCGCATGGGCCCAAGGGGGGATGCGCCCAGCCCATGTAGGGCTGGATCCCTTTCCTCTACGACCCATTAGGCCCTCCGAGAGAGGTGCCCCTCCCGGTGGACCCCCGGAACCCCTCTGGTGGTCCCGGTACAATACCTATATGCCCCCCGAACCTTTCTGGTGACCGTATGACAGCTTCCTACATATAAATCTTCATCTCCGGACCATTTCGGAACACCTCATGACGTCCGGGATCTCATCCGGGACTCCGAACAACATTCGGCAATCACATACAAGTCTCCCTAATACCCCTAGCGTCATCGAACCTTAAGTGTGTAGACCCTACGGGTTCGGGAACCATGCAGACATGACCGAGACAACTCTCCGGCCAATAACCAACAGCGGGATCTGGATACCCATGTTGGCTCCCACATGTTCCATGATGATCTCATCGGATGAACCACGATGTCGAGGATTCAAGAAATCCCGTATACAATTCCCTTTGCCAATCGGTACGTTACTTGCCCGAGATTCGATCGTCGGTATCCCAATACCTTGTTCAATCTCATTACCGGCAAGTCACTTTACTCGTTCCGTAATGCATGATCCCATGACCAACTACTTAGTCACACTGAGCTCATTATGATGATGCATTACCGAGTGGGCCAGAGATACCTCTCCGTCATACGGAGTGACAAATCCCAGTCTCGATTCATGCCAACCCAACAGACACTTTCGGAGATACCTGTAGTGCACCTTTATAGTCACCCAGTTACGTTGTGACGTTTGGTACACCCAAAGCACTCCTACGGTATCCGGGAGTTGCACAATCTCATGGTCTAAGGAAATGATACTTGACATTCAGAAAAGGTGCTATGCTTAGGATTGGGTCTTGTCCATCACATCATTCTCCTGATGATGTGATCCCGTTATCAATGACATCCAATGTCCATGGTCAGGAAACCGTAACCATCTATTAATCAACGAGCTAGTCAACTAGAGGCTCACTAGGGACATGTTGTGGTCTATGTATTCACACATGTATTACGATTTCCCGGTAACACAATTATAGCATGAACAATAGACAATTATCATGAACAAGGAAATATAATAATAACCATTTTATTATTGCCTCTAGGGCATATTTCCAACAGTCTCCCACTTGCACTAGAGTCAATAATCTAGTTACATTGTGATGAATCGAACACCCATAGAGTTCTGGTGTTGATCATGTTTTGCTCGAGGGAGAGGTTTAGTCAACAGATCTGCGACATTCAGGTCCGTATGCACTTTACAAATATATATGTCTCCATTTTGAACATTTTCACGAATGGAGTTGAAGCGACACTTGATATGCCTGGTCTTTCTGTGAAACATGGGCTCCTTGGCAAGGGCAATAGCTCCAGTGTTGTCACAGAAGAGAGTCATCGGGCCCGACGCATTGGGAATAACTCCTAGGTCGGTAATGAACTCCTTCACCCAGATGGCTTCTTGTGCTGCCTCCGAGGCTGCCATGTACTCCGCTTCACATGTAGATCCTGCCACGACGCTTTGCTTGCAACTGCACCAGCTGACTGCCCCACCATTCAAAATATACACGTATCCGGTTTGTGACTTGGAGTCATCCAGATCTGTGTCGAAGCTAGCATCGACGTAACCCTTTACGACGAGCTCTTCGTCACCTCCATAAACGAGAAACATATCCTTAGTCCTTTTCAGGTACTTCAGGATATTCTTGACCACTGTCCAGTGTTCCATGCCGGGATTACTTTGGTACCTTCCTACCAAACTTACGGCAAGGTTTACATCAGGTGTGGTACACATCATGGCATACATAATAGACCCTATGGTCGAGGCATAGGGGACGACATTCATCTTTTCTCTATCTTCTGCCGTGGTCGGGCATTGAGCCGTGCTCATCTCGTACCTTGCAACACAGGCAAGAACCCCTTCCTTAACTGATCCATATTGAACTTCTTCAATATCTTGTCAAGGTACGTACTCTATGAAAGACCAATGAGGCGTCTCGATCTATCTCTATAGATCTTGATGCCTAATATATAAGTAGCTTCTACAAGATCCTTCATTGAAAAACACTTGTTCAAGTAGGCCTTTATGCTTTCCAAGAATTCTATATCATTTCCCATCAATAGTATGTCATCCACATATAATATGAGAAATGCTACAGAGCTCCCACTCACTTTCTTGTAAACACAGGCTTCTCCATAAGTCTGCATAAACCAAAACGCTTTGATCATCTCATCAAATCGAATGTTCCAACTCCGAGATGCTTGCACCAGCCCATAGATTGAGCGTTGGAGCTTGCACACCTTGTCAGCATTCTTAGGATCGACAAAACCTTCCGGCTGCATCATATACAATTCTTCCTTAAGGAAACCATTAAGGAATGCCGTTTTGACGTCCATTTGCCATATCTCATAATCATAGAATGCGGCAATTTCTAACATGATTCGGAGGGACTTCAGCTTCGCTACGGGTGAGAAAGTCTCATCGTAGTCAACCCCTTGAACTTGTCGACAACCCTTAGCGACAAGTCGAGCCTTATAGATGGTCACATTACCATCCGCGTCTGTCTTCTTATTAAAGATCCATTTATTTTCTATGGCTCGCCGATCATCGGGCAAGTCAGTCAAAGTCCATACTTCGTTTTCATACATGGATCCTATCTCGGATTTCATGGCTTCCAGCCATTTGTCGGAATATGGGCCTGCCATCGCTTCTTCATAGTTCGAAGGTTCACCATTGTCCAACAACATGATTTCCAGGATAGGGTTGCCGTACCACTCTGGTGCGGAACGTGTCCTTGTGGACCTACAAAGTTCAGTAGCAACTTGATCTGAAGTTTCATGATCATCATCATTAACTTCCTCTCTAGTCGGTGCAAGCACCTCAAGAACATTTTCTTGAGCTGTGCCACTCTCCGGTTCAAGAGGCAATACTTCATCAAGTTCTACTTTCCTCCCACTTACTTCTTTTGGGAGAAACTCTTTCTCTAGAAAGGATCCATTCTTGGCAACAAAGATCTTGCCTTCGGATATGAGGTAGAAGGTATACCCAATAGTTTCTTTAGGGTATCCTATGAAGACGCATTTTTCCGATTTGGGTTTGAGCTTTTTAGGTTGAAGTTTCTTCACGTAAGCATCGCATCCCCAAACTTTTAGAAATGACAGCTTAGGTTTCTTCCCAAACCATAATTCATACGGTGTCGTCTCAACGGATTTCGACGGAGCCCTATTTAAAGTGAATGCGGCAGTCTCTAAAGCATAGCCCCAAAATGACAGCGGTAGATCGGTAAGAGACATCATAGATCGCACCATATCCAATAGAGTGCGATTACGATGTTCAGACACACCATTACGCTGAGGTGTTCCAGGTGGCGTGAGTTGTGAAACTATTCCACATTTCCTTAAGTGCGTGCCAAATTCGTGACTCAAATATTCTCCCCCACGATCTGATCGTAAGAACTTGATTTTCCTGTCACGTTGATTCTCAACCTCACTCTAAAATTCCTTGAACTTTTCAAAGGTCTCAGACTTGTGTTTCATTAAGTAGACATACCCATATCTACTCAAGTCATCTGTGAGGGTGAGAACATAACGATAGCCACCGCGAGCCTCAACACTCATTGGACCGCACACATCAGTATGTATGATTTCCAATAAGTTGGTTGCTCGCTCCATTGTTCCGGAGAACGGAGTCTTGGTCATTTTGCCCATGAGGCATGGTTCGCACGTGTCAAATGATTCATAATCAAGAGACTCCAAAAGTCCATCTGCATGGAGTTTCTTCATGCGTTTGACACCAATGTGACCAAGGCGGAAGTGCCACAAGTATGTGGGACTATCATTATCAACCTTACATCTTTTGGTATTCACACTATGAATATGTGTAACATCACGTTCGAGATTAAATAAGAATAAACCATTGACCAGCGGGGCATGACCATAAAACATATCTCTCATATAAATAGAACAACCATTATTCTCGGGTTTAAATGAGTAGCCATCTCGTATTAAACGAGATCCTGATACAATGTTCATGCTCAAAGCTGGCACTAAATAACAATTATTGAGGTTTAAAACTAATCCCGTAGGTAAATGTAGAGGTAGCGTGCCGACGGCGATCACATCGACCTTGGAACCATTCCCGACGCGCATCGTCACCTCGTCCTTCGCCAGTCTCCGCTTATTCCACAGTCCTGTTTTGAGTTACAAATATGAGCAACCGCACCGGTATCAAATACCCAGGAGCTACTACGAGTACTGGTAAGGTACACATCAATAACATGTATATCACATATACCTTTGGTGTTGCCGGCCTTCTTGTCAGCTAAGTACTTGGGGCAGTTCCGCTTCCAGTGACCACTTCCCTTGCAATAAAAACACTCAGTCTCGGGCTTGGGTCCATTCTTTGGCTTCTTCCCGGCAGCTTGCTTACCGGGCGCGGCAACTCCCTTGCCGTCCTTCTTAAAGTTCTTTTTTCCCTTGCCCTTCTTGAACTTAGTGGTTTTATTCACCATCAACACTTGATGTTCCTTTTTGATTTGCACCTCCGCCGATTTCAGCATTGAATATACCTCAGGAATGGTCTTTTCCATCCCCTGCATATTGAAGTTCATCACAAAGCTCTTGTAGCTAGGTGTGAGCGACTGAAGGATTCTGTCAACGACCGCATCATCCGGGAGATTAACTCCCAGCTGAGACAAGTGGTTGTGCAACCCAGACATTTTGAGTATGTGCTCGCTGACAGAACTATTCTCCTCCATCTTACAAATGTAGAACTTGTCAGAGACTTCATATCTCTCGACCCAGGCATGAGCTTGGAAAACCATTTTCAGCTCTTGGAACATCTCATATGCTCTGTGTTGCTCAAAACGCTTCTGGAGCCCCGGTTCTAAGCTGTAAAGCATGCCGCACTGAACCAGGGAGTAATCATTAACACGGGACTGCCAAGCATTCATAACGTCTTGGTTTGCTGGGGGTGGTGCTTCTCCTAGCGGTGCTTCAAGGACATATGATTTCTTGGTAGCTATGAGGATGATCCTCAAGTTCCGGACCCAGTCCGTATAGTTGCTACCATCGTCTTTCAGCTTGGTTTTCTCTAGGAACGCGTTGAAGTTGAGGACAACATTAGCGTGGGCCATTTGATCTACAAGACATATTGTAAAGATTTTAGACTAAGTTCATGATAATTAAGTTCATCTAATCAAATTATTTAATGAACTCCCACTCAGATAGACATCCCTCTAGTCATCTAAGTGATACATGATCTGATTCAACTAGGCCGTGTCCGATCATCACGTGAGATGGACTAGTCATCATCGGTGAACATCTTCATCTTGATTGTATGTTCCATACGACTCATGTTCGACCTTTCGGTCTTCCGTGTTCCGAGGCCATGTCTGTACATGCTAGGCTCGTCAAGTCAACCTAAGTGTTTTGCGTGTGTAAATCTGTCTTACACCCGTTGTATGCGAACGTTAGAACCTATCACACCCGATCATCATGTGGTGCTTCGGAACAACGGACCTTAGCAACGGTGCACAGTTAGGGGGAACACTTTCTTGAAATTATTGCGAGGGATCAACTTATTTATGCTACCGTCGTTCTAAGCAAATAAGATGTAAAACATGATAAACATCACATGCAATCAAATAGTGACATGATATGGCCAATATCATTTTGCTCCTTTTGATCTCCATCTTCGGGGCGCCATGATCATCGTCATCACTGGCATGACACCATGATCTCCATCATTGTGTCTTCATGAAGTTGTCTCGTCAACTATTACTTCTACTACTATGGCTAACGGTTAGCGATAAAGTAAAGTAATTACATGACGTATAAGTTGACACGCAGGTCATAAATAAATTAAGACAACTCCTATGGCTCCTGCCGGTTGTCAGACTCATCGACATGCAAGTCGTGATTCCTATTACAAGAACATGATCAATCTCATACATCACATATATCATTCATCACATTCAGAAAAGCTCTAGCAGACGAACTACACGAACTTGTGCTATGCTTAGGATTGGGTCTTGTCCATCACATCATTCTCCTGATGATGTGACCCTGTTATCAATGACATCCAATGTCCATGGTCAGGAAACCGTAACCATCTATTGATCAACGAGCTAGTCAACTAGATGCTCACTAGGGACATGTTGTGGTCTATGTATTCACACATGTATTACGATTTCCGGATAACACAATTATAGCATGAACAATAGACAATTATCATGAACAAGGAAATATAATAATGACCATTTTATTATTACCTCTAGGACGTAGTTCCAACACCATGCCCGCGCCACCACCTGCCGCAGGCTGGTGACGCCACTCCACCAGGGCCGCCGCCCCGGAGCACGCAGCCCCCTGCAGCAGATGGAGAGCAGCGAAGGCCCGGCCACCACCTTCCTTGGTGGCGCCTCGGGCATGCCCGGATGCAGCACAGGCAGCGCCGAGGGGGGAGGAAAGGGAGGGGCGGCGGCGGGGCTTGGGTTTTGAGCCCCCAAGTCGATCAGAAGGGGGCGACCCTAAAAATCAATCATGTTGCGGCTAGGTTCGAGTTCAATGGAGGGAGATTGGTCATATTCTCTAGCTTCTGGTATGCAAATGCCTAGGGTAAGCCCCCTACTTAAATCTCCGTCGAAATATTTCAAACTTCCCGGTCATATTACGTATCATATTTTGAAAAAAAAACGAATTTTTTTTAAACCAATTTTTTTTCTGTTACTAGTGGCGCACCTAGCAAACGGTGCGCCACTAGTAAGTTTTAATTTTTTTTTCCATTTTTTCCCTGTAGATCTTAAAAGCCCCGTATCTTTTTTCTGTTAGGTTTTTGGGGATTTTGAAAATTTGGATGTAACCTTTTGAGTAGGTGATTTTTCATATAAAAAACTTTTTAATCCGAGTTTGTATGCAAAAGTTATGCCCATTTTACAAATTCTAGAGAGATGTTGCAAATAAAGTCGAAATTCATACTTGTAAATTTCCCCAACAAGTAGACCACATATCACATGGGAAACTTATTTTTTTGACATTTCCATCATTTTCTTTTATTTTTTAAACTGAAAAGGCGGTCCGGGGGGGTGCATTCGGTGGAATTTTTGGGTGGGAGTGGTGCGACATTACTAGTTAAGCTAGTAATGGCGCACCACACCCACGGTGCGCCATTACTAGTTAAACTAGTAATGGCGCACCACACCCACGGTGCGCCATTACTAGTTTTGGAAAAAAATAAAAAAATTGAATTTTTTTTTGAAAGAAACTTAGTAATGGCACATCGGCCATTACTAGTAATGGCGCACTGTCCACTGGTGCGCCATTACTAACAATTTTTTTTATTTTTTTTTCAAAACTACTAATGGCGCACGGTGGGTGTGGTGCGCCATTACTAGTAATGGCGCACTGTCCCATGGTGCGCCATTAGTAACAATTTTTTTTCAAAACTACTAATGGCGCACCACACACCACGTGCCCCATTAGTAATATATTACTAATGGCGCACCTGTATGTGGTGCGCCATTAGTGTCCATATTATCTATAGCCCTTTTCCTAGTAGTGAGGCTGTCTAGCCTACAATCCTGTTGGGAATACTTTGCGGCTAATTCTACTTGGTCATACACCAAACTAATGGGGATCTCTTTCCCATCGGGCCCCATAGGTCCAACCTCGGCCATGTGGTTTGGGTCAGCTTTGGTATATCGCGTCTTCACCATGGCCCAGGCTTCCCTTGCACCTTGTCGGCAGGCTGATATCTTCCATAATTGGAAGCGCCGCCACGCTCCCTTGAGCTTCTCTATAAGTTCCCCCATGCCTCCTGGCGGGGAGGAGGATGGCCACAAGGCTTGGGCAATACCCTGCATCACCTGCCGAACTTGTTCGTGCAGTTGTGAGAGCTGTGGTAGAAGATCACCCACGACCCGTCAGCATACCTATAGACATAACTCTGTTAGCCGGCTTCTTTACCGAACTCTTTCAAAAGTTTGTTCAAGCACTTACTGAAAATGCCGCGTCGAAGCTGCTTATTCTCCTTCACGGAGTCCGCAAGATGGGCTAGGAATTCTTTCAGTTCCACGCCCAGCTGGATATTAGCGTCCTGGAGATCATTTTTCTCCTGCCTGACGCATGTAAGCACGCGGTCGCCAGCATTTAGCTGTCGATTAACACGTTGTGCATTCCCCGGCACGGCCTCCGGATTCACTCCGGAGTCATCTGCAACATCTATTGTTAGATTTGCATGCATGCCGCATACTATCTGGTACCTGTCATTCTTCGCAATGGAAACAAGTGTTACCAGAGGGGGCCTTCTCAGACTCCTTCAATGTGGCAACTGCAGCCCGTAGCTGGGCTTTGCACTCTTCCAGCTCTTGAGACAATTGGGTATTCTTCTTTGTAAGAACCTTCACAAATAATGATCCTTAAATCAGTTGTGTCAACTGTTTCAAGTCTCAGGGGTAACTGATATATATAATCGTCATATTTTCTTACCCGTATATCCTTTACATACTGGTCCGTGGCTCTGGCAAGACCGTTTTGAGCAGCACAGATGTATGCGTCTCCTGAGTTGAAGGCATCGAACGCCTCTTGGGAGAAACAAGCGTCACGGAGTATGGCCGGCGACGCCTGTGATTCATGGCGCTCTCCACTTTGGAATTTGTAGCGGATAGTCTATCCGCATCCTCTGTAGGAGGAGCATCCGGCGTTCGCCCCGTGTTAGCCTCCGCCTCTATGTCCGGCCTTGGAGCCCGACTGGTAAACCTCCCCGGATATAGTCCGGCGAGCGTTTTTCCTACTAGGAAACATGGACGTTATTATATTTTAAAAGACGACAACCACGGAGCGAGGTTCTGTATCATAACTCTGCGCCGGCGTCTCCCTCCTAACCGCCTTCCTTTTTAGCCTACCCGGCTTCGGTGCCCCTTGTTGGTGAGTCACTGCGGGTTCGGCGTGGCGTCTCGACGGCCTTCCCTGTAAGACACCATATGTGTACGGTAGGTGAAGTGTATAAAAGGGGATCCTTTTCGGAAGTTGGGACTCCGGTTTTCTTACATGAGATGCAGGGAGTAGCCCAGGATAGTCGGCTATGATTGCCACCATGGCATCATCGCAGCTCAATTGATAGAATGTCCTGTCGATCAGCTCCACAAATATGTCCGGATCCTCTTCGAGTCCGGGATCGAGGGCCCGGTCAGGGTCCTTCGGTTGTGGAGGTGGGCTGTTGACCTCCCTTACAGCTTTTCGCAGTTCCTTCCATGAAATGACAAGGTAAGTATTTATGACGAAGAATGCGGGAAGGTTGGGAGTAAAAAATGACAGCTCACCCAGCTTGGAGGGTTGTAAATGGAGAATCCATCCCGTGGCTTAATACGGATGAACTCCTCTTCCTCTCCCTTGAACAAATCGGACAGAATTTTTGCTAGAGCAGCAACTGAGTCCGGTCCCTTACGCCCGTAGCGGGTGGCATCATCTTCCCCGTTAAAGCGCCACATGGGGTGCCCTTGATATTGAAGTGGCTGCACCCCCCCGCATTATACATATTGACATAACCTCGATTATTGTCAGTCCTGATTGAGCCAGCACTTTTATTCGGCCCATCAGGTAAAGGACTTCTCCGTTATCTTCCTCCTGAGGGCTCTGTGGGTGCCAGCTTTGGCGTTTCTTCAAAGGGGCATTGTCGAACTCGGGAAGACCAATCCTAATAGTATCTGGAAGGGGGGCGTCCTCCATGTAAAACCACTCCGAAGGCCAGTCTTCTGACATCTTCTTCGGGGTACCGGACAGGTATCCGGTCCCGGCGATGCGCCATATTTCGGCTCCGCCCACTTGATATATTGAGCCCTTCTATGTGCGGGGCACAAGGCAGAATAGCCTCTTCCATAGCTCGAAATGAGCTTCGCAACCCAGAAACAGCTCACAAAGGGCAACATAACCAGCGATGTGTAATATGGAAGAGGGGGTGAAATTATGCAACTGGGGGCAATAAAACTCCAGGAGCCCGCGGAGGAACGATGGATTGGAAATCCAAGTCCCCTTAGTAAATAAGGGACAAGGCATACCCGCTCCCCGTTGGAGGGATTGGGGAAGCTCTCCGCTTGCTCCCCGCCATTATATGTGGCGAGCCCGGCTCGAACGGGACCATATACGCTGGAGGGAGAAATCCCTGGGTCTGTAACCCTACTAATTGGCTGTGCGGTAAGGAACACTTCTCCCAATCACCGGGCTTAGGGCTACGGGAGCGAGAGGAGGAGCTGCGACGGCCGGCCATGTTGGAATGGATTTTTCCGAGTGCGCTCTGATGGATACTCGCCGTGGGAGGATGGTGTGGTCTGGATCTAAGAATCCCCATCTCTTTAATAGACAGTTTACTTACATGGCTAGGGTGGCAAATATAAAAATGCCCTGGATCCTCTCATACGCTCGACACGTGGAAGATAGCCCTTATTGAGCGCGGAAGCCAAGAAGCGCAACATTTATGGGGAACCGGACACTACTCAGCAGATATTCAGAATTTGGAGAAGAACCCGCCTTGCAATGCCGAAGACAATCTGCGCGCCGGACTCATCGTCATTGAAGCCTGGTTCGGGGGCTACTGAGGGAGTCCTGGATTAGGGGGTCTCTGGATAGCCGGATTATATCCTTTGGCCGGACTATTAGACTATGAAGATACAAGATTAAAGACTTCGTCCCGTGTCCGGATGGGACTCTCCTTGGCGTGGAAGGAAAGCTTGGCAATACGGGTATGTAGATCTCCTCCCTTGTAATCGACTCTGTGTAACCCTAGCCCCCTCCGTGTCTATATAAACCGGAGGGTTTAGTGCGTAGGACAACAACAATCATACCATAGGCTAGCTTCTAGGGTTTAGCCTCTATGATGTCGTGGTAGATCAACTCTTGTAATACTCATATCATCAAGATCAATCAAGAAGGACATAGGGTATTACCTCCATCGAGAGGGCCCGAACCTGGGTAAACATCATGTCCCCCGCCTCCTGTTACCATCCGCCTTAGACGCACAGTTCGGGACCCCTACCCGAGATCCGCCGGTTTTGTAACATAGATCATTCTTGCATATCATGTTTTGTTGCATTTCGTCTCGCGATCCTCGAAATCCTAAGCAACTCAAGGACCCACGGAGATAGTTGGGGATTTCCCAGATTCCATGTTTGACTTATATCAAATATTGAAACAAGGATTTTGGTTTTAATTATTTTTCTCTCCGAAAATATTTCCTATTAATATATGAGAGGAGATAATATGACTTCTCCAAAATAAATGAAATATTGGAGGAAAGATATTAAAATCAATTTTTGCTTTTATTTGCAATTTTGGTTGCATTAGAAAAATTGTACGGTTTCAAAAATTGCATTTTAGAGCCAAGAAAATGTTCATCTTGTTCTAAATATTTTATTTAGATGGAGAAAATTTGTTTGGCATTTTTAGAATTTTATTTTATTTTCTAGGATTTTTCTGAGTTTTGGCGGAATTACTAAAAAAACGCGCCTAGGCCTAGCTGGGTCGAAGCCCAGCGCCGGCTGACCTCGCCCCGCGCCACCGTCTCCTAGCGGGACTGCGCCGCTGCCGCCGACATGGAGTCCGGCTCGGACTCCCGTTCCCCGCGTCGTGCCCCCTCCGCCAAGGCACCTCCGCCCCGCCCCCTTTAAAGCCGCACCCCCACCGCCCTTAGAGCCCCACCCCGCCGCGAGCCGCCCCCGCCGCCAACGCCGCCGCACCACCCGCCGCTGCTGCCGAGCCGCCGCGCCGCCCCGCCGCCTCTTGCCGCTGCCGCGCCGCCGTCGCCCGGAGCCGCCACCGCCGCCCCGCATAGCGCCGCCCCTCGCCGGAGCCCCGCCGTGCTGGACATCGCCGAGGTTAGCGCCGTTCGGTTTTTTGAAAACCGGATCGGTTTGCGTTAGAAAACCCTAGTCATTTTTTTCGGTTCGCCGATTTTTCTTCGGTTTTTCGTTTAGCAGACGTTCGTCCAGTCGTTCGTTTTAACGAACGGTTTTCGCTCGTTAGTTACAGATAACAAACGCTCGTTCGTTAGCTTGTTCGTCAGTTTTCTTTTATCGGATTAATCCGCGATTATTTCTGATCACGATTTCTTATCCGATTTTCGTTTTAGTTTTTCTTTTTGCTCGTTAGTCGGAATCAGGCGATTCAAGCACCTAGATCTTCGTCTTGAGACCCTCTTTTCATTTAACCAACCTGCACAAGTTTTTTCTACTATAAAATTTGACCTAGGTCCAGATTAGTAAATAGATCTTGTTTCCTTCGCCGTTTGAGTTTCGTTGCTCCGTTTGATTTGATTCTTTTTGCAAACCGGAGTTCTTAAGTTGAACTTTCTGGTTAGATCTTCTTATCTGAGATTTACCCGTGTTTCTTTGTTTGATTGCTTATGTATGCTATTGTTTTTTTTGCGATAGAGTTCCCGGAGTGCGAAGCGTGTTATTTGGAGTCCCTAGGTTATGCGAATCATCAGCAAGGCAAGTAACACTTTGATCATACGCCTTTATCACCCAGTTTTTATGCATTAGTTCCAATCCTCAAACATTGCATGGTTAGGGTGTCATTAACATGTGGGTTGGGAAGTAGTTGATGAGGTAGAACCTATTGCCCTGTTACATTCAAACCCCTGGGAGTTACTTCTACGCGTTGCTTATATTGCTATGCTATGCTCGTAGACGTGGTTTGGGTGAGTGAAATCCATGACAGATGTGAGATTGTTAATTAATGGTTCAACTTAAGGTGGCAACTTAAATACACATCTGGGTGGATTGAGGCACCTGGAGTACCCAATGTTGCCTATATTTTTGGAAATCCTGGAGTAGCCGTGTGATCTTCCTATGGACCGCCACCTAGGCTCAAAGGGAACTGAGATTATTCATGCTAGAAACTTCCGTGTGCAGCCACAAGCTATTATTGGCTCTAGAATAGTTGAGTAAGTTACGTGAAGCTCTTGAAGAGGTGGATCAGCAGGTAGTGGGTTTGTAGGTTTGGTATGGTCTGCCCGGAGTAGAAAGTTAATGTTTTTGAAAGACTGTGTCTCGGTCATCCGTTTCTTAAACACCTTGTAGTGCAAGAAAACCAACGGAGGAGATCGAGTCTTGTGGAGAAAAGTGCGCAAACCTCTGCAGAGTGTATAAACTAATGATGGTTAGCCGTGTCCCCGGTTATGGACAATCTTGAGTATCTAGTACTTGGAGTATCTTAAGTACCTCATCACTCTAAAATAATATTTTTGGGTTGTTAATTACCTTAATTGGGATTGAGTTGGAGGAACCTTCTCAATGATGTTTCAACTACCATGATAGTTAAAATTAAAATCTATTCCTTTGTTGCAGGGAAAAATTGGCTTTTCGCAAAACTATAACCATAGAGCTTTCCACCAGCCAAGTATGCATGTAGTGATATCATTATTCTGTTCCTACTCTACTGTGTTATTTTGCCAGCATATTCCATGTGCTGACCCGTTTTTGGGCTGCAACGTATTATGTTGCAGACTTTTTAGACGAGGAGTAAGGTTCGTTACGTCGTTGCCGTGCAGCTCAGCTATGCCATTGGAGTTGATGGACTCACTTTATCTTCCAAGCCTTCCGTTGTTATTGTATTAGATGGCCTTAAGCCATATTTATTGTAATAATTCTCTTTGGAGACATTCGATGTAATAAGTGTGTGATTGCTACTCTATTATAAATCCTGAGTACTGTGTGTGTCAGCATTACTGATCCAGGGATGACACTGAAGCACAGAGACTTGACCGTTTGAGGTTGGGTCGCTACAAGATGGTATCAGAGCACACGCTGAGTGTAGGACACGACCACTAAGCTAAAGCCATAGATCACTATTCTCTTCTTACTCCTCCGCTGTCGCCACCCTGCATCGCCGTCGGCCGCCGCGCGTGACCTGTCGCTCTCCGCACACCCTCGACGCTGCCCCCGTCCCCAACCCCGACCTCGACGTCGCCCCCGACCCCGACCTCGACGCCCCCCCTACATTGCCGCCCTCCGCCGTGCGCCCGCCACCCCGACCCCGTCCCCGACCTCGACGCCGCGTGCCCCTCTCCCTAACTCCAACGGCGCCAAAGGTGAGCACGCCCTCCTCCTCCTCCTCCCTTACCTCTGCCTAGCTAGGGTTCTTATGGTTAAATTTCAGAGTTCATCTAATTAGTTAGGGTTCATCAAATTAGATGCTAATTATGGCTGTAGTTGTTAAATAGAATTAGTTTTAGAGTTCATCGAATTAGTTAGGGTTAAATTTTAGAGTTCATCAAATTAGTTAGGGTTAAATTTTAGAGTTCATCAAATTAGTTAGGGTTCATTAAATTTTAGAGTTCATCAAATTACTTAGGGTTAAATTTAGAGTTCATCAAATTAGTTTTATTCATAGTAAGTGCCTAATCGGACTAGTTGAGTTAATACAACTATTTTATTTTTAGTACGAAAATTAATAGAACTAGTTTAATTTTTTAGTTAAAGCAATTAGTCGACGATGCCTATCCTGCATCCTCGTCGTCGAGTCGGCAGAGGACACCTACGTCACCAGATGGGTTATGTCCGGGACTGGGCTCCGCCGGGGTGGTACTAGGAGGCGCTACCTACCGGGGGGCGCAGGTTGGTGAGGAGCCAGCCCGTTGTTAACCCGAACCTTCTTTGGTGGCGGTCGCGTGGGCCAGTGACGGTCCAGAGGCTCGAGGACCCCACGGAGGTGGTGCGTCACCATGTCAGTGAGGAGGACGCACATGTCCGTCGCTACTTGTTTGCGTTGGAGCACAGGTTCTCCAATACCTGGCAGGTTCTCCAGGGATCTCACTGGAGCTATGATCATGTGATGGTTCCTTCTCTGTGGGTGTCCACCGCCCGCGCCGATACCCGTCGTGCGCTAGGGTTTTACTTGTATTAGTGATGTTATATGTATGATACGATTCGGGATGTATTAGTGATAATATTCGATGATGTACGGAGGCATGAGATGATTTAATTTTGCTTATTGAATGCATGCTAATTTGAATACTTACTTATTTTACGATTTGGTTTTGCTTATTGAATGCTCATGTCAATATGAGTCCTATAAGATATTTTGAAGTGTATATCTTGTGTTACTTAAATAGGATATGTGCTTGCCCAAGTGGCCGGTCATGTTTGCAAGTTACACCTCCGAGTGTCCTATGTTTTGCCGGAGTGTTGATTCACTTCCGTTCCGGCAAATTTTAGGTGCTCGATATGTCCTATTTTAGCAAAGGTCATGCCGGATTTTTCCATGAATTTTGGCATGACTTGTGCCAGAATATGTAGGAAATATCGAGTGCAAAGGATTTGTACTAGAATATGAGTATCCTGGTAGTTGACTTCCGTGAATTTTGGCATGACTTGTGCCAGAATATGAGTATCCTGGTAGTTGTCTTCGATCGATTTTCAATTAATCTTTCAACTATGAACATAGGAAATGTCTGACGACGAAAAGGATTTCGGTATTTGCAAATACTGCAAAGACGGGCGCGGACTATGCGACGGAATCTTCCTAGATGATGATAGGCGCTTCAGCATCAAGCTGGACGAGAACTTCGAAGTGGATACAGTAAGTCACAATGGCAAGTCTTTTTTCGTAATTAAGCATGACATCTCCTTCATTTGCTTCAACTTATAATTTATTTATTTTACTATTCTACTAGCGTATCCCCTGCCATGCAAGAGTTTTTGTCTTGGATAAGATAGGTTTCAGTTGTACTTTGGAGGTAAAGAAAGTTTACTTGAAAAAATACTGACATCTGGGTCGATGTGCAGACGCCTCCAGTTATACCATTATGTGAGTTTCTCAACCATATTTATGTCTTTGATATTGTTTATTCAAAAATAGTTGACAACTAATTTCTATTTTCAGCTTATTTCCGTTCAAGCAAGCATGACCAGCGCTTGGTAGACAGGACCTACTACTGTCCCGGGGCTGAACTAAACTGCGAGGAGCTAAGTCATTATGTTTCATGGCTTGAGGATCTTGATACTGTCAAGTCAAATTTTCTTCCTGCACTTAGAAATGTTAGTACTGAAAACGTTCGACCAATAGTCTTCGTACTGAACTACGGTCACATCTATTTAGGAAAGATGGTAAGATTTTTACTATTTGTCCTCAGTGCATCTTTTGCATACATTATTTTTAAGCTAAACTTCATTGCTAAGTATGTTACTATACGACATTCTTTAACAGGGACTCCCGATGAATGTTGTGCCTGATTGGATCGAGACTAAAGGTACCATGAATATTGTTAGCTTACAGCCAAGATATCCTACAATGCACTTTAGTGCATTCAGGATTTCTAATAGCGAGGAATGCTTAATAGTGAAAGACTGGAGCAAAATTGTGAATTATCGCAGAGAAGTACTAGGGGGCAGCAATCAGAAGCGCAGCTCACGATTAGGAGACAGGTTCATCTGCATGCTCCAACTTGATGAAGGAGGAGTGCTATACATGTTTTATGTTATTTTACCAAAGAGAGAGCAACATGAGTGATTAGCTAGCTAGAAATGAGTTTGAAGATGATGATGTGCTACACTATGGCTATGATGATTAATTAACTAGTGTTGGTGGTAATAACTATGATGATTATTATTAGCTAGTGTTGGTGGTGATTAGATAGCTACCGCAGGTAGTGTTGGTGGTGATTAGCTAGCTAGAATGAGTTTAAAGATGGTGATGTGCTACACTATGACTATGGTGATTAAATAAATACTGTTGGTGGTAATGACTATGATGATGATTATAGCTTGTGTTGGCGGATTAGATTCAAGTGGAGGCAACATGTGCTGCACATCGAAAGTACTACTAGTCCAAACTAGATCAAGTTAATTTGGATTAGTAGTATACTTTTGACATGCACCACATATTGGCTCCACTTGAACCTAATCCACCTTCATTTGACACACTGTTATGGACATAATGATATAAACCTCATAATTGGTATTCTCCCAAAATTTGTATAACGACGTATAAATACACTAAAATGAAAAAAAGAGTACTAGTAGCGATGGATAGTAAACACGCTACAACTAGCTAGATTAGCAGCAGCGTGGTATAGAACAAGCGCTGCCGCTATGTGTCTTAGCAGTAGCGCTTGTCACACGCGCTACTGGTAATTAATAGCTGTAGCGCCTTATTGGTAGGGCGGGTTCCCGCGCTACTAGTGGGCATTAAACCCGCGCTACTACTAGGGTTTTCCCTAGTAGTGATAGTCCCACATACTTGTGGCATTCCCGCCTTGGTCACATTGGTGTCAAACGCATGAAGAAGTTCCATGCAGGTGGACTTTTGGAGTCTCTTGATTATGAATCATTTGACACGTGCGAACCATGCCTCATGGGCAAAATGACCTAGACTCCATTCTCCGTAACAATGGAGCGAGCAACCAACTTATGGGAAATCATACATACTGATGTGTGTGGTACAGTGAGCGTTGAGGCTCGTGGTGTCTATCGTTATGTTCTCACCCTCACTGATGACTTGAGTAGATATGGGTATGTATACTTAATGAAACACAAGTCTGAGACCTTTGAAAAGTTCAAGGAATTTCAGAATACGGTGGAGATTAAATGTGACAGGAAAATAAAGTTCTTACGATCAGATCGTGGGGGAGAATATTTGAGTCACGAATTTGGCACACACTTAAGGAAATGTGGAATTGTTTCACAACTCACGCCGCCTGGAACATCTCAGCATAATGGTATGTCCAAACGTCGTAATCGCACTCTATTGGATATGGTGTGATCTATGATGTCTCTTACCGATCTACCGCTATCATTTTGGAGTTATGCTTTAGAGACTGCGCATTCACTTTAAATAGGGCTCCGTCGAAATCGGTTGAGACAACACCATATGAATTATGGTTTGGGAAGAAACCTAAGCTGTCGTTTCTGAAAGTTTGGGGATGCGATGCTTATGTCAAGAAACTTCAACTTGAAAAGCTCGAACCCAAGTCAGAAAAATGTGTCTTCATAGGATACCCTAAGGAAATTATCGGGTATACCTTCTACCTCAGATCCGAAGGCAAGGTCTTCGTTGCCAAGAATGGATCCTTTCTGGAGAAAGAGTTTCTCTCAAAAAAGTAAGTGGGAGGAAAGTAGAACTTGATGAGTTATTGCCTCTTGAACCGGAAAGTAGCGCAGCTCAAGAAAATGTTTCTGTGGTGCCTGCACCGACTAGAGAGGAAGTTAATGATGATGATCATGAAAATTTGGATCAAGTTGCTACTAAACTTCGTAGGTCCACAAGGATACGTTCCACACCAGAGTGGTACGACAACCCTGTACTGGAAATCATGTTGTTAGACAATGGTGAACCTTCGAACTATGGATAAGCGATGGCGGGCCCGGATTCCAACAAATGGCTTGAAGCTATAAAATCCGAGATAGGATCCATGTATGAAAATGAAGTATGGACTTTGACTGACTTGCCTGATGATCGGCGAGCCATAGAAAATAAATGGATCTTTAAGAAGAAGACAGACGCGGATGGTAATGTGACCATCTATAAGGCTTGGCTTGTCGCTAAGGGTTACCGAAAAGTTCAAGGGGTTGACTACGATGAGACCTTCTCACCCGTAGCGAAGCTAAAGTCTGTCTGAATCATGTTAGCAATTGCTGCATTCTATGATTATGAGATATGGCAGATGGACGTCAAAACAACATTCCTTAATGGTTTCCTTAAGGAAGAATTGTATATGATGCAGCCGGAAGGTTTTGTCGATCCTAAGAATGCTGGCAAGGTATGCAAGCTCCAGCGCTCAATCTATGGGCTGGTGCAAGCATCTCGGAGTTGGAACATTCGCTTTGATGAGATGATCAAATCGTTTGGGTTTACACAGACTTATGGAGAAGCCTGTGTTTACAAGAAAGTGAGTGGGAGCTCTGTAGCATTTCTCATATTATATGTGGATGACATACTATTGATGGGAAATGATATAGAATTCTTGGAAAGCATAAAGACCTACTTGAATAAGTGTTTTTCATTGAAGGACCTTGGAGAAGCTGCTTACATATTGGGCATCAAGATCTATAGAGATAGATCGAGACGCCTCATTGGTCGTTCGCAAAGCACATACCTTGACAAGATATTGAAGAAAATCAATATGGATCAGTCCAAGAAGGGGTTCTTGCCTGTATTGCAAGGTGTGAGATTGAGCATGACTCAATGCCAACCACGGCAGAAGATAGAGAAAAGATGAGTGTCATCCCCTATGCCTCGGCCATAGGGTCTATTATGTATGCCATGCTGTGTACCAGACCTGATGTGAACCTCGCCGTTAGTTTGGTAGGAAGGTAAGAAAGTAATCCCGACATGGAACACTAGACAACGGTCGAGAACATCTTGAAGTACCTGAAAAGGACTAAGGATATGTTTCTCGTCTATGGAGGTGACGAAGAGCTCGTCGTAAATGGTTATGTCGATGCTAGCTTCGACATAGATCTGGATGACTCCAAGTCACAAACCGGATAGGTGTATATTTTGAATGGTGGGGCAGTCAGCTGGTGCAGTTGCAAGCAAAGCGTTGTGGCGGGATCTACATGTGAAGCGGAATACATGGTAGCCTCGGAGGCAGCACATGAAGCAATCTGGATGAAGGAGTTCATTACCGACCTAGGAGTTATTCCCAATACGTCTAGGCCGATGACTCTCTTCTGTGACAACACTGGAGCTATTGCCCTTACCAAGGAGCCCAGTGTTCACAAGAAGACCAGGCATATCAAGCATCGCTTCAACTCCATTAGTGAAAATGTTCAAGATAGAGACATAGATATTTGTAAAGTGGATACGGACCTGAATGTCGAAGATCCGTTGACTAAACCTCTTGCATGAGCGAAACATGATCAACACCAGAACTCTATGGGTGTTCGATTCATCACAATGTAACTAGATTATTGACTCTAGTGCAAGTGGGAGACTGTTGGAAATATGCCCTAGAGGCAATAATAAAATGGTTATTATTATATTTCCTTGTTCATGATAATTGTCTATTGTTCATGCTATAATTGTGTTATCCGGAAATCGTAATACATGTGTGAATACATAGACCACAACACGTCCCTAGTGAGCCTCTAGTTGACTAGCTCGTTGATCAATAGATGGTTACGGTTTCCTGACCATGGACATTGGATTTTATTGATAACGGGATCACATTATTAGGAGAATGATGTGATGGGCAAGACCCAATCCTAAGCATAGCACAAGATCGTGTAGTTCGTCTACTAAAGATTTTCTAATGTCAAGTATCTTTTCCTTAGACCATGAGATTGTGCAACTTCCGGATACTGTAGGAATGCTTTGGGTGTACCAAACGTCACAATATAACTGGGTGGCTATAAAGGTGCACTATGGGTATCTCTGAAAGTGTCTGTTGGGTTGGCACGAATCGAGACTGGGATTTGTCACTCCGTATGACGGAGAGGTATCTCTGGGCCCACTCGGTAATGCATCATCATAATGAGCTCAATGTGTCTAAGCAGTTAGTCATGGGATCATGCATTACGGAACGAGTAAAGTGACTTTCCGGTAACGAGATTGAACGAGGTATTAGGGTACCGACGACCGAATCTCGGGCAAGTAACGTACCGATTGACAAAGGGAATTGTATACGGGATTGATTGAATCCTCGACATCATGGTTCATCCGATGAGATCATCATGGAACATGTGGGAGCCAACATGGGTATCCAGATCCCGTTGTTGGTTATTGTCCAGAGAGATGTCTCGGTCATGTCTGCATGATTCCCGAACCCATAGGGTCTACACACTTAAGGTTCGGTGACGCTAGAGTTGTTATGGAAATTAGCACGCGGTTACCGAATGTTGTTCGGAATCCCGGACGAGATCCCGGACATCATGAGGAGTTCCGGAATGGTCCGGAGATAAATATTTATATATGGGAAGTCCTTATTCGGTCGCCGGAAGTGTTCGGAGGTTTATCGGTATTGTACCAGGACCACCGAAAGGGTTCCGAGGGTCCACCGAGAGCGTCAACCTACCCCGGAGGGCCCTATGAGTGCTACTGGTAATGCTTACCCCCACGCCACTGCTAACTTTTGTATTTTTTTGCATTTTGGATCTGTACACAATTAAATAGATACCCCGTTTATACAATAACATGCATATTCATTGAAAAGCAAGTGAGTCATCGATGAGCGAAAGTTATTAGAAGTCTCGACATGTCTCAAGTATCTCATCATCATCAATCAGGGTCGAACACATGTCTCGAAATAGCGTTACAAGTCATTACAAGTTCTCAATACATGCAACTACATGGTCACATACTCATGTTTCATCATCTATGTAGACTATGATATGACCGCATAGAAGATAAGAGCGATCACGATGATCAAAAACGGTATTATGTAGTAGTTTTCGCAGCAGCGCTGGTTCTGAATGCCCTGTTGTGCTATGAATCACAAGTAACTAGCTTTCGCTTCCGCTCTGCTATCAAACCTTTTCTGGCTTCCACCGGAGAAGCCAGAGACTTGGGCCTGACACTGTGGCCACTCATCGCACACACCCGGAACATGCCCTACATACACGGCATACCACTTCCTCGCCATCGTTGATCTATATACCTGTCAGAGATGCATATATATATATAATGAAGCGAATTGAACGAAACAGTTATGAAATAGAAGCAACATATATAGTAAACATAGTTAACTAATTTCATCATACCGAAAGTAATTAACTAGAGCGTGGCACCATACATCTAATAGTTTCATCATACACTGAGACATTCAAAGTTTCGTCATACAGAAAGTAACAAGTAACTAAATAGACACATTGTTTTTAAGCATTGCACTCTTCACATCTGTCCATATCTGGAAGGTTGTCACCAAGCTTAGTGAAAGGCGTCATGTCCTGACGCTGTAGGGCAATGCGGGTTCGGACGTCAGCTCGCGATATTGGGCCGCCGTAGAACATGCCATTCTCTTCGAGGACAACTTTTATGATGATGGACACAATTTCCTGCTGGATCCGGTAGAAATCATTTTGAAGTTGATTATCCGGCACGGCTCCAAAGGCTTCGGCCCTTCTCTGGATATGGGTATCGGATGAAGATTTCATGCAAAGTGATTGCACATCCATTCTGTACTCCATCCGGCCTTATTTGTTTTTTTGCATTGGATGTAGCCACCCCGCGTGCTGAAGCCCAGCATAGATCTGTCCAGAACATGCTTTATGTGTGTGTAATCTTTCTTCTCTATGTTCTTCGATGGGTCCAAATATAGAGTGCGGGAGTAACGTGGGTACAGAATGATGAGAACGGCACGACACACCCTGTTGTGCAAAATACACGATCAAGTTAGCCTCCATGCGTGCAAAGAAACTATTGAAATGCATGTATGTGTTATAGTGCTATCCGTCGATGACTTACTCGGGATGATAAGGTAGGAGAATCGTTTCTTTGTCCTTATTGCTGACCAAGAATTCTTCGATGTACTGACTCGCATATTGACAGTTGGCGTCATTGATTGACAAGAAGCCCTCATGCATGTAGTATGGGTCCGCGACTGCAAGACCGGTGACTTGCTCTCTCCTGACGATGTAGTTCATGTGCAGCGCATATAGGCGGACGAAGGTAAAATCGAGTGTCCTCATTTGAAACATCTGGAAGATGTAATCAAACCTCAGGAAGAAGAGGTCCGCGGGGCATGTGTGGACATACATCTTGCAACTGCTCGGCACATGAACCGTATAAAGTGGGTATCCTGGATCATCCGAGGCGAGGAGGCTTCTCTCTGTCGAAAGCACATGGTCATGGAGTCTCCTGAGATCACCTGTTATGGCAGCTAGTGCATTCGCTGGTACCATTGGCTCTCCCGTGACATGGATTAATGGTGCATGTTTCATCGATACACTGTCAACCTTGGTCGAACACAGCTGGCTGCTAGAACCAACATTGCCAACTTTATTGGATTTTCTCGTCGCCGGTCTCTTCATCTGCTTCTTCTTGGTGGGCTGAGGTGGTGGTGGGTCTGTCAGACCCTCCCTAAGCAACACCCCTAGTGTTGCCGGGCTCAGCATTGGACGACTCTGGCTAAGTAGTTGAACTTGGGTGGAACCGGCATCTGGAGTCGTGTCCTGCGAGAATTGCATGAACAAAGACATCTTGCACTCCCGAGGACGTTCCGGCTCTGGTACATGCATCTCATATTCATATGGTTGACTCATTGTTACTTCGTTGTCAAAGGCAGTATTGAAATACTGGTCAGGGTCATTGGCCTCCTCCATGTCATGATCCATATCCTCTTCCATGGGGCAGATGGCATCATTTGCCGGAACGGTTGGCCCTCCTTCCTCGTGTCTCTCGATCTCAGCAAGCAACACATACAATGGTTGTACTTGTGTAGGAGGGGTTGTGGTCATACCTTCCTGAGCTCCCGTTGACGTGCTCCCGACCACCTCGACACGAAGAAGATTTTTCGCCCACGGGATCGGCCAATTTTTGCATTGGCCAAGCTGGGTGGGGGTCTCGTCATCCTCTCCATCGGTTTGTATCGGACGAGGGAGACCCTCGTAGCCCGCTTTCACACTCGCCACAGAGACCCTTAAGGATTTATCAGGCATTTGCCGGCGGTGAAACAATCGATCCTTAGGCTTCACTATAGTACCCTTCCCCACATCCACCAACCCGCCCTTCATGTTGTAAAGAAGGGTGCACGGAGTGGAGTCGGCCTACAAAGACATATACGTGCAACGTCAGAGATCCAAAAAGAACAACAACTGAAGATTAATTAATTAGTTGAGTTGATGAAGGTGCGACGCGTATTTACCGTGAGGGTGTCGAGCTCAGCCAATGTTGACGGCCCGACATTCAAGCCAGAGGTGGAACCTTTTTTTTTCTTTTTTCTTTTTCTTTTTCTTTTTCTTTTTATTTTTCTTAGCTATAGCCTGCCCAGGCCAAACGCGCTACTGCTAATTTTTTCCTTTTTTATTTTTCTTTATTTTTTATTTTTCTTGCATTTCATTTTCCACAACTTATTAGTTCCTTTTTCTTTTTCTTTTCATTTCATTTTGAAAAACTTCCTTTCTTTTTCTTTTTCTTTCATTTGCACTTTTCTTTTTCTTATCTTTCTTTTGCACTTTTCTTTTTCTTCCTTTTGCACTTTGGGGATTAGTTTGTCAGCTTGGGCAACGACGACGCTTCAGACTGATCTTCTTCCCTCTTTTGTTCGTTGTCGAATAAGTGAGCCCATGGTTGTGACTTTTCCTTCTCTAGGGATTACGATCTTTCGTATGTAATGTAGTCTTCATTCTTCTTTTGACATATGTTTCGTCGTCATCAGCATCATCTTCCCTCATCGGATCATTGTACTGGTCATAGTATTCCTCGTTGGCGACTCCATCCATTCCGGCGATGCTCCTTTTGCTTCTCCTCACGACAACACGGCTGGGATTGATCGGATCAATTATGAAGAAACATTGTGTCACGTGTTTAGCATGTACCCATGGCTCATTTTTGGCGATGGCGTTGACGGTACAGCTATCGGAGTCGGGTATACACATGGTAGTGAAATGTCGGTTTTCTCTGTACATTCTTAGCCCATCTGACACGGAACATCGTCGCGCTATGCAATCCATAGTAGTTAAGCTCCCATATCTCTTCGACCCTACTGTAATATCTTTCAATTACATTCCCGGTCATGGCTTCCATCTTCACCCCTGAGTTTTGGTCATCACTTTTTATATCTTTCTCCTCCGTGTAAAACGTGTATCCGTTGATATCATATGCTTGATAACTCGCGAGGTTGGTCGAGGGGCCATGTGCTAAGGCTTATATGAGTGTTCCGTTCGGACAACCCTCTTCCGGGGGATTAGCCAGAACTCGCTCTTTGAACCAACACAGGAAAGTGGAGTTGTGCTCTCTAATAACTTCAGCGTCCATCCTGTGCACCCCACGGTCACGGTACTTCTTTGCGATGGTCTCTTTGTGCAGTGTCACGAAATCTTCTAGCACATCTAGGTGTTGTAGCACTACTAAGTTTGCGCTGTCAAGGTCTTTTTGTCGGCCTGAGCGTAACACATTCACATCCCTATGACCGTTGGTGTGACCTTCGCCTTCGAGCCTTCCACAGTGCTTGTTGACGGGCAAACCAACAACAGGGTCTTTGGTCAGATAACTCTAACAGAAAGAGATGCACTCTTTGGTCAGATATCCCTGGGCTATGCTTCCATCTAGACGGGACATGTTCCGAACGAATCCTTTGATGACCCCATTCATCATCTCGAACGGCATCATGCTATGCAAGAATGTCAGCCCTAGGTCGATGATGTCGTCCATGATGTGGACACATAGATGCACCATGACATCAAAGAACACGGGCGGGAAGTACATCTCTAGCTCATTCAGTATGACAACAATCTCTTCCTGTAGCCTATGGAGTTGCTTCACACTGATCGACTTTCAATTGATAGCATAAAAAGTGGCATAGGTCAGTAAGCGTGTCACGCACATGTGTATCCATAATCCCTCTAAGTGCAACCGGGAGTAACTGCGTCATCATCACATGACAGACGTGAGACTTCATCCCACTGAACCTTTTTTCTTAGTGTCCAGATATCTGCTGTATCCGGAACTAACTTTGATTCCGGCAAGGCACCTGAACAATTGATCGATCTCCTTCGGATCTAAAGTGAAGCAAGAGGGGGGGAAATATTGTTCTTCCTTCTTGTTTACTCTTTTCCCCTATCTTCCGTCTCCGTCTCCATCTCGGTCTCCTCTGACGACCTTTTACCGGGCATTTGGAGATCTTTCCTGATTTTAAAAAATTCCAAGTCTTTTCTTGCCTTCGGCCCATCCTTGTTCCTCTCCGGCATGTTCATCATTGTTCCAAGCAAACTCTCAAGGATATTTTTTGTGATATGCATTTGATCAAGGCTATGAGGCGTGTCGAGTATGGGCCAGTATTCCAAGTCCGAGAAAACAAATCTCGTCTTCCATATCTTCAGCAGGGGCTCCGGCACCTTTTTCTTCGTCTTTCCCGGCGAGGGGCACTCTTCCCAGTTCTTCAATAACTCATATATTTCTGCACCGCTACGCTTACGTGGAGGACTTCGATGCTCAGCCTTACCATTGAATAGATCTCCACGCTTTCTCCATGGGTCATCTTTCTCGAGCCATCTTTGATGCCCCATGTACACGATTTTCGAAGACCCGCCATCTTTCGATAGCTGCAGAGAAGTTGTATCATCCATGCACCTCGTGCATCCGCAATATCCGTGGCACACCTGGCCGGAAAGATAGCCATAACCGAGATAGTCCTGCACCGTCGTGATCAGCGCGACTCTCATGTAGAAATACTCTCCTTTGCTTGCATCCCATGTCTTTGCTGGTGTTGTCCATAAGGTCTGTAACTCCTCTTTCAGTAACCCGAGATACAAATTTATATCATTTCCCGGTTGTTTCGGCCCTTGAATAAGCATAGCCATGTGCATGTATTTTTCCTTCATGCACAACCAGGGGGGAGGTTGTACATCCATACAAACACGGGCCATGTGCTACGATTGGTGTTCTGGTTCCCAAATGGATTCATGCCATCACTACTAGCACCAAGCACGATGTTCCTTGCATCATTTGTGAAAAATTCAAATTCAGCATTTAATGCTCTCCACTGGCTAGCATCTGCGAGGTGTCTCAGCTTCGGCTCATCTCCGTCATCTGGCTTCACCCTCTGCGCGTGCCAGGGCATAAGCTTTGCTTCCTTAGGATCTACGAAATACCGCTGTAGACGCAGAGTGATAGGAAAGTACCATACAACTTTCCGTGGAGCTTTCTTTCCGGCCTTTTTATATCGTGAAGCATTGCACTTTGGACAGATGGTTTTTTCCGCGTGCTCGTTCCGATATATGATGCAATCATTGATGCATGTGTGATATCTAATATGTGGCAGATCAAGAGGGCACGCGATTTTCTTTGCCTCCTCGACACTAGTAGGACACAGGCTTCCCGCGGGAAGAACCTTCTTTAGGTACTTCGGAAGCTCATCTAGGCTTGTATCTGTCCATTTGTTTTTTGCCTTCATCTTTAGAAGTTCTAGTGAGAAACTCAAGCGGGTCACCTCGGGATTGCAACCATCATACAAAGGAGTCATCGAGTCTACCTCCAGTTGCGCCAGTTTGGCCTCCTCTCTAGAAGCAGCTCTGTCGCTAGTCGTCTTCTTGCGAAGCAGGTCTCGAACATGCGGGTCCCGCATGGCTGAACTTAGTAGCGACGAAGACGGTGGCGTGTCCGCGTCTTATCCACCTTGAACTGCGTCTTCTCCATCGACATTTCCGAGGCCGTCTTCCTCTTCGGGCACATAATCGGTCATCTCTTCGTCTGGTGGCCCCATGTCGTTATTTCCTGCCCCGTCGACGTCCTCATCATCATCATCATCATCATCATCATCATCTTCACTTATCCACCGAGTATGGCCATGCATGAAACCATGCATGAGAAGGTGCGCCTTGAATTTACCACCCTGAAAGGGGTCGAGCCTGACTCTTCCTTTGCATTTTCGACACGGACATAAAACATCCCTCAGTCTTTTTTCATACATGTCATCCACATCGGATTGCCAATATCTTTCCACCATCCTTCCATTGACCTTCATGATCACCTGTGCGCGGAGCAAATTTTATAACCACGTATATATGCATGAATGGATCAAATTCATACAAAAATTCGGCATGACCTTCCCTAAACATAGGACATACTGAGTTTGCCCAAAATTCGCCGAAACGGAAATGAATCGACATTTCAACAAAACATAGGCAACTCATGTCACTCACATGCCACACACAATTCGGTATATTCATATCGCACATAGTTTTGGTCCTAATCGCAAACACACATATTTCCATTCTTGCACAACTCTTTTTTTGCTCACCTATTTGTCAAGAGGAATATCGCGCACCTTCTTATAACTAGCTAGTAGCTCTAGATAGAGCTACGAGAGGGAGGAGGGAGGGCATTAATGGAGGGGGTGGTGGAGGGGCAAAGAAGAGAAGGGGAGAAGGGGCAAAAGAAAGGAAGAGGAAGGAGGGTGGGCATTAATGGAGGGGGTGGTGGAGGGGCAAAGAAGAGATGGGCGGGAGGGGCAAAAACAAGGAAGAGAAAGGAGGGAGGGCATTAATGGAGGGAGGAGGAGGGGCAAAGAATAGGGGGAAGCATTGAAGGACAAGCAAGTGTAAGAGGGACGGGGGAGAAAGAAAGGGGGAGGAAGAAGAAGGGGGGGGAAAGGTGGCAGATATTTTGGCTGGCGACCATAGCAGTCGCGCTGGGCACCAAAGCGCGCTACTGCTATGTGTGCCAGCCAAAATATCTACTGGTACATAAAACTAGCTATAGCGCTTGCCCAAAAAACACGCTACTAGTAAAAGATTACACATAGAAGAAGTAGAAGTAGTGCTTCTTAGTGGGCCCGCGCTACTGATATTTGCTTAACAGTAGCGCTTGTTAGGGTACCAACGCTGCTATTATTTTTTGGCCGGGGGGTGTGGTGTGCCTAACTTACCAGTAGTGTGCCCTCTAGAAACCAACGCTGCTGCTAAGTTGTACCAATAGCACGGTTTGTAACACACGCTACTGCTAATTATCAGTAGCGTGGGCACCAAAACACACACTACTGGCAAACTTCTATGTATAAGCCTTTTCCTAGTAGTGAGCGAGTACGACTCCTTCATCCGCGTTCTTGCAACGCTTCCGTTTTGCGATCTTCAAGGGTATGAAGATACACTCCCCTCTCTCGTTGCTAGTCTCTCCATAGATTGATCTTGATGATGCGTAGAAATTTTTTCATTTCTGCAACGATCCCCAATAGGGATTGCCATGCAACGGATGCACTAGAGCTATAAGTGTATGAAAGCTAATCAAAAGAAACTAAGTGGGTGTGTATCCAATTTGCTTGCTCACGAAAACCTAGGGCATTTTGAGGAAGCCCATCAGTGGAATATACAAGCCAAGTTCTATAATGAAAAATTCCCACTAGTATATGAAAGTGACAAAATAAGAAACTCTCTATCATGAAGACCATGGTGCTATTTTGAAACACAAGTGTGGAAAAAGGATAGTAACATTGTTCCTTCTCTCCTTTTCTCTCATTTTTTTGTTTGGGCTTCTTTGACCTCTTTTTTTATTTGGGCTTCTTTGGCCTCCTTTTTTTATTTCACCTCACATGGGACAATGCTCTAATAATGATGATCATCACACTTTTATTTACTCATAAATCAATGTTACAACTCGATACTAGAACAAAAATATTACTCTATGTGAATGCCTCTGGTGGTGTGCCGGGATATGCGATGAATCAAGAGCGACATGTATGAAAGAATTATGAAAGTGGCTTTGCCACAAATACGATGTCAACTACATGATCATGCAAGGCAATATGACAATGATGGAGCGTGTCATAATAAACAGAATGGTGGAAAGTTGCATGACAATATATCTTGGAATGGCTATGAAAATGCCATAATAGGTAGGTATGGTGGCTGTTTTGAGGAAGATATAAGGAGGCTTATGTGTGATAGAGTGTATCGTATCATGGGGTTTGGATGCACTGCCGAAGTTTGCACCAACTCTCGAGGTGAGAAAGGGCAATGCACAGTACCGTAGAGGCTAGCAAATTGCGGAAAGGTAAGAGTGTGTATGATCCATGGACTCACATTACTCATAAAGAACTCGTATACTTATTGAAAAAGTTTATTAGCCCTCAAATCAAAGTACTACTATGCATGCCCCTAGAGGTATTGATTGGTAGGAAAAGACCATCGCTCGTCCCCGATCGCCACTCATAAGGAAAGCACTCAAAGAACACCCCATGCTTCAAATTTGTCACACAATGTTTACCATACGTGCATGCTAAGGGACTTGCCTACTTTAACATAAGTATGTCTCAATTTCACAATTGCCCAACTAGCATGAGTCTAACATTACCACCTTTATATCTTAAAACATATATCAGGTATCATAGTATTCAATGCACTCTATATGAAAGTTTTTATCATACCCATCTAGAATGCCTATCATATTAGGACTAATTTTATAGCCAAAGCAAATTACCATGTTGTTCTGAAAGACTCTCAAAATAATATAAGTGAAGCATGAGAGATCAATTATTTCTACAAAATAAAACCACCACCGCGCTCTAAAAAATATAAGTGAAGCACTAGAGCAAAATTATCTAGCTCAAAAGATATAAATGAAGCACATAGAGTATTCTAATAAATTCTGATTCATGTGTGTCTCTCCCAAAAGGTTTGTACAGCAAGGATGATTGCGTTAAACTAAAAAGCAAAGACTCAAATCATACAAGACGCTCCAAGCAAAACACATATCATGTGGTGAATAAAAATATAGCCTCAAGTGAAGTTACCGATAGACGAAGACGAAAGAGGGAATGCCTTCCGGGGCATCCCCAAGCTTAGGCCTTTGGTTGTCCTTGAATTTTACCTTGGGGTACGTTGGGCATCCCCAAGCTTAGGCTCTTGCCACTCCTTATTCCATAATCCGTCACATCTTTACCCAAAAACTTGAAAACTTCACAACACAAAACTCAACAAAAAATCTCATGAGCTCCGTTAGTATAAGAAAACAAACCACCATCTTAAGGTACTTTAATGAACTAATTCTTTGTTTATACTAGCACAAATGCTCGTGCATTGCAACGGGAGAAAAACTTGCATGCTATTTTTATGTTCACCATCTTCCCTTATGTCTTTAATTTATTCGGGCCTTTCTCCCATCCGAGAGTGCAATTCCTTCGTTTTCCAAATAATTTAGATCCGTGCACCAGTCTCTCTGCTTATCAGTTCACAAGAGAACTTGTTAATACGCTCAACCAATGTCATATACAAATTTATGTAGTTAAGAAAGTAAGATAGGACTATTTAACAGGTGAACAAAATATGAAGGTTTATTAGCTTGCTTCAATGCTGCCCTGCCCCGCCCGCTCCTTGAGCCAGAGGGAGTGGCTAAAGTGTGGCATAGTCTCCAACCCATCCTATACGGGTGTGAAGGCTAATACTATATTCTTGCAATGATGATGTAGATACGTATTTAGGATTCTCGGCATTCAAATGCTTGGGGTCTTAGATCCGGCAACCTTGGAAGTGTTGGCGTTCCGTGAAGCCCTTTCTCTTGCTCTTGATCTTTGTCTATCACATGTGATCATAGCTTCAGAGTGCAAGGTTGTGGTCAATGACACCAAGGAAGGCACGGGTGGGTAGTATGCAGGCATTATTAAGGAGATTAAAGCGGCATCAAGATAATTCGCAAGATGCTCTTTATGAGCATCTTCGAGAGACTGAGTCGGCACATCATCTAGAGATTGAAAAAATCGTCACATCAAAATCTTCATAGACAACGGGAACTTCTTCTGCCACTAAATACACATCGCCGAAAGGCATGAAATAAACCCAAGAAAATGCGAACACAAGTGCCAAGTCTAGGACTTGCACCCTTCTGAGCTGGAGTATTGTTTTCCTCTTAACCATTCAACCACAGTTTGGTTCACAGAGCATATATATTTTAATGCATGCAAATTAAATATGTGCCCTTAGGATCCTCGTGCTCATTAGATAGCACTGTCGACTTTCTTTTTTACCGTTAACCTGTGCGAACAAAGACCAGTGGCCATGAATTAGGATTGGCCGGCTCCATTTAAACTCAATATACTCAATATTTTTTAGGCTATCAGGATAATCGTCATACTTTTGCATCTTAATTTTCTAGAGCAACTTATTGTACCGTCCAAGATGTAACGATATGCATAAACATCTAGACTTAACCTATGCAAAGATGCATCTTAGGTACTATTGTTTTTATCTCGGCCTCTTTGAGAGTTATCTCATCTTAGTCATTTTAGAAGCATATATCCAGTTGTTACCTCTAAGTATTCCTTTTATCCAATCCTAACTTCCACGTAAAAAGTATAAAATCACTAACATGAGAGCTGGCTAAATTGGCATACTCTAGCAATCGTTGCACTTCTCATAATATTTCTTTAGGTGTGTCTAGGGCACATCTAGATGTGCTCGAGTTATTGCACATCTAAATGAGTGAATCAAACATAAAGACAAAAAGAAAAAAGAAAAAATATCCACATGAATTTCGACGTAAGATCAATGACATAGAACTTAGATGTGCGATACTTATGGCACATCAAGATGTGCTTTAGCAAAATTGTATTTCTTTCACGGAAAATCTAGCATAACAAAATAAAATGAAAAACAAAGCAACCCGGCAATATAGTTCATAAATACGAGAAATCAATTGAACATGCTATTGATCATGCAAACCTCACGCACAATGCTACAAAACACTCAATCTAGTAGCAATAAACATCAGCCATCAAACGCTTATAATCAATGCCAGCAGTCGGTATCTCTCTCGTACCATTAGTAGCAGCATCAAACAAGCACCGACAGCACAACCCAAAACAAAGATATTTTTATCTTGCAAAATCTCCCCCTCTCTTTCTCTCCCTCACCTTGTATGATAGCAAGCGGCCGCAACACCGCGACTTCAGAAAATATAATAATCAAGCCACAGGTAGTAGCACCATAGAGTAGTCTCTCATCCAAATTGTAGCGAACGAGCAGTCAATAATTTCATCTTTCATTCAGCCTCATTGCCACGGACACCTCGCTCCCTACACCCTCAGCTCCGTTCCCTATGCAGTCCCGCATCAGGGTCAAACACGAGCGCTCCTCCGGTTCTCTGACCCGCCTATTAGCTCATCCTCCCCTGATCTCCCTTGGCGCGACCTCTCACAGCCCAGCCATGTCCTTCGACTTCCTCTCCCTGCAGCGCCGCCTCCCCTGACGAATTTTCCTCCGGCGTCGACCTCGTCTGCCTCTGCATCTTCGCTGAAGTAGGGGCTTGCGGAGGCCCGCGCTAATCAAGACACTGTTTGGGATACCCTGGAGGAGAGTGTGCTCCCGTCCCCCAGCCGCTGGGATGTGCTATGGAACACCCAATGCTGGAGAGCGTTCTCCAATCTCCCAGTCGGCGTGCACTGCGGCAAGGCCACCTAGATCCGGGGATAGATAGGAATTACGACCCAGCGCGCCGGCGACGGCCACGACGCAGGGGTCGGCTGCACTGCGGAGCAAAAAAATCTTAGGCAGTGGCTTGAGACGTGGTCGGATGACTCGAGCGGAGTTATCTCGATCTTGTTTTCTGGTTGAGGAAATCAAGGGGAAATCGATCATACTACTTATCAGCATCATCGTTTCTTCGTATTGAACGGGATGATCGCAGCACCACACGACATCGGCGGCGTCGATCCGGCGGTGTGGAACGGAGCAGCGGCACAACATGGGATCTTGGGACGGTAGCAACTTGACCCATGGAAGCTCCTGGCAGCACGAGCGGAGGTCCGTCGCAAGCCTTCTTGTCTGCTTCTCCTCTGCCTCTCAAATTGATATTTAGTGAAGGGGTTGGGAAGGCAATGGGGAGGTGTAGTTTGACTCCACCTCTTTTTTCTGATGGTGTAGTTTGACTCCAACTCAGGTTCGTAGGGAGGGGAAAATTTGACCGTGCGTTAGTAGGTATATAGATATAGATTATCAAGAAATAAAAGGACTCTTTTGTAAAAACGCCGCGACGGTGAACCCGGAGACTCAATCCGTGCTTTATTATTAGGGAGATTGGTGTTAAACCTACTGCATTTCAACTTCTCTATGGTTCATACCCCCTGATACTAGCCATGGATTCATCAAAATAAGCAAACAACACACGAAAAATAGAATCTGTCAAAAACAGAACAGTCTGTAGCAATCTGTAGGTTTCAAATACTTCTATAAATCCACAAATTCTACCAAATTAGGACGACCAGGGTAATTTGTATATTAATCTAATGGAGTTGGAATTGGTATTCTACCGCTCTCTAGTAAAAAATGAAAAATATTCTCATGAGCAAAACATTGAAATTCTTTTGCGAAATCATAAATTCTTTAACACTAGTCTCAAAATCAGAGGGCATTTTATTAAAATTTCCATAAGAGTTGTTGTAGGAATTACCATAATTATTAGAGAAATTACTACGGAACGGCCTAGAATTAAAGTTTCCTCTATACGCGTTGTTACCAAAATTGTTCCTACCAACAAAATTCACATCCATAGATTCATTATTATTCTCAATTAAAGTAGACAAAGGCATATCATTAGGATCGGAAGAAACACTCTTATTAGCAAACAGTTTCATAAGTTCATCCATCTTTCCAATCAAAACATTAATCTCTTCTATCGCATGAACCTTTTTACTAGTAGATATTTCGGTGTGCCATTGAGAATAATTAACCATAATATTATCTAGGAGTTTAGTGGCTTCTCCTAAAGTGATTTCCATAAAAGTGCCTCCTACTGCCAAATCTAAAAGAATTCTAGAAGTAAAATTCAATCCAACATAATTTTTTTGTATAATCATCCATAAATTCAAATAATGTGTAGAGCAATTACATATCATTAATTTCATCCTCTCCCAAGCTTGTGCAATATGCTCACGATCAAGTTGCTTAAAATTCATAATATCGTTTCTAAAAGAGATGATCTTAGCGGGAGGAAAATTTTTAGAGATAAAAGCATCTTTGCATTTATTCCATGAATCAATACTATTTTTAGGCAAAGAAGAGAACCAAGTTTTAGCACGATCTCTAAGCGAAAACAGAAATAGATTCAATTTAACAATATCACTATCCACATCTTTTTTTGTTGCATATCACACAAATCAACAAAGTTGTTTAGATGGGTAGCGGCATCTTCACTAGGAAGGCCAGAAAATTAATCTTTCATGACAAGATTCAACAAAGCAGTATTAATTTCACAAGATTCAGCATCGGTAATAGAAGCAATCGGAGTGCTCATAAAATCATTATTGTTGGTATTATAAAATTCACACAATTTGGTATTATCCTGAGCCATCGTGACAATCAAACAATCCAACAAGCAAGCACAGAAGAAGCAAGCTAAAAGAGGCGAACGAAAAAGGGCGAATAAAACGGCAAAGGTGAAGTGGGGGAGAGGAAAACGAGAGGCAAATGGCAAATAATGTAATGCGAGTGATAAGAGTTTGTGATGGGTACTTGGTATGTCTTGACTTGTGCGTAGATCTCCCCGGCAATGGCGCCAGAAATCCTTCTTGCTACCTCTTGAGCATGCGTTGGTTTTTCCTTGAAGAGGAAAGGCAGCAAAGTAGCGTAAGTATTTCCCTGGGTTCTTGAGAACCAAGGTATCAATCCAGTAGGAGACTACACGCAAATCGCCTAGTACCTGCACAAACAAATAAGAACCTTGCAACCAACGCAATAAAGGGGTTGTCAAACCCTTCACGCCCACTTGTAAAAGTGAGATATGATAAAGAAAATAAGATAAATATTTTTGATATTTTTGTTTTATAGATTGGAAAGTAAAGATTGCAAAATAAATAATAAACTAGAACTGTAGATTGGAAACTTATATGATATAAAGTAGACCCGGGGGCCATAGGTTTCACTAGTGGCTTCTCTCAAGATAGCATGTATTACGGTGGATGAACAAATTACTACCGAGCAATTGATAGAAAAGCGCATAGCTATGAAGATATCTAAGGCAATGATCATGAATACAGGCATCACGCCCATACAAATAGACCGAAACGATTCTGCATCTACTACTATTACTCCACACATCGACCGCTATCCAACATGCATCTAGAGTATTAAGTTCTTAGGAACGGAGTAACGCATTAGGCAAGATGACATGATGTAGAGGGATAAACTCAAGCAATATGATATAAATCCCATCTTTTTATCCTCGATATGACTTCTCCAAAATAAAGGAAATATTACAGGAAAAATATTAAAATCAAATAAATAATTTTATTTAGATTTTATTCCTAGTTTATTCGAATTACAAAAATATGCATTTATCAAAATTGCATTTTTAGGCCAAGAAAATGTTCACTTCGTTCTAAATATTTTATTTAGACGACAAAAATTGTTTTTGGCATTTTTAGATTTTTTTTTAAATTTTATTTAGGATTTCCCTTTTCGGCGGAATTAAAAAAAACGCGCGTTGCCCGACTGGGCCAACGGCCCAGCCGAGCGGGCCTCAGCCCAGCCGCTCGCCGCCACCTTCCGCACGCGCCGTCGCGCCTTGCCAGGACTCCGTGGGAGTCCGAGCTCGCCCCGACGCCTCCCGACCCCCTCCCCAAGTCGGTCCGCCGCCACGCCGTTCCCCCCTTTAAATAGTCACTTGTCTCCCCCCTTGGACCCCGAGCCACCCCGCCGCTTGCGCCGCACATCGCCGCCGTAGCCGCTGCACTCCGCCGCCGCCGAGCGCCGCTGCCTCGCCGCGCCGTTGCCGCCGCCCGACGCCGCCTCGCCCCGCCGCAACCCCGCCGGAGCCGCCGGACCTCGCCGATCTTACCGCCGTTTTTTTGGTTTTAGGTGTAAAACCCATCGGTTTTTTATATATAACCCTAGTTTCGGTTTTTTATTAGATCGGTTTGGTTTTTCTCGTTTTAGTTCTGTTTGCGAACGTCTATTCGTTCGTTTTAACGAACGAATTCATTCGTTAGTCTCTGTTAGCGGACGTTGGTCCTGATACGGGATGCCTCGGAAACGATCTTTCACAGTGCCAAAGAACCCACAAGGAGCAGCAACAAACTCACTCGAAACCTTTTTTAACAAACTTTGTTTCTCTCAAGTGGCAAGAGCAAGAGGAAACACTCTCAGATAAATTGCAGCGGATAACTAGCTTGGTTGACAAGGAAGCAACCCAAACCATGAAGCTTGTGAACCTATGAAGAATCACAAGAGGGAACCACAAGGATCCTATATGAAATGAGGACAGGCCCTCCAATCCACACACACGAGCTAACACTCAACGATACTAGTGCTCACAGCACAACACAACCTCACCGGCTGTCTACAAACATAAACTTGCCAATCTCATCCCCCTTCACATGGAACAACTGGGGAGTATTTATACTAGAAGCACCCACTAGTTAGGTGTGAAAACAACTCAAAAAGAAGGGTAAATTCGTGAGCCCCAAGCTATAGCAGGAGCAAACTTGTTGAGCCTCGCGCTGTAATAAATTCCTGGACAGCTTGCATGGAAACTTGCACAACTTTTGACTCAAGACCTCAAATGATGCACCATTTTTTTGAATGAAAGCTGACTTCAAAGACCATCTTTTCTAGCCTCTATAAAGTGCTAGAGACTTCCAGAATTAATTAGGGTTAGGTGGGAAGTTGCAGCTGGAAATCTGATGTGTCATTTCTCCCAAAATAGGCACCGGAAGCTCCCCAACTAGCATTAACCTCACTTGTCTTCCTTTGGATGCTCTACTAGTTCAGCATTTGTGCTAGCATTAACCTCACTCTTGGATGCCTTGGTCATGATCTGGTCCACATCAGGTCCGATAGATTTTTCTTTTTTTTTGTTTTATTTCTGCCAGGGACCTATCCGCGAATACTTTTATCACAGATTAGCCCCTGATCTTCAAACCCTCGCAACTATTCAACCGTTCGTCCAAATCCAGTGAAACCAACGCCAAAATCTTCGCCTCGAGCCCCTTTTTCTGTTTAATCAACTTGAACATGGTTTTGAAAATTTAAAATTTGGTTTCAAGCAGTTTTGAATTTGAAGTTCTTTTGACCGTAGTTTGAGTTTCGTAGCTCCGATTTGATTGATTATTTTTGCAAACCGAAGCTCTTCAGTTCAAGCCTGATTATCCCTAAACCCAATGTGATTTTTTTCTATTTTGACTTACTCCCCCACCACGATCTTCTTATTTGAGTTTTACCCTTGCATCTATGCTTGAGTGCTTATGTATGCTATTGTTTGTTTGCGATAGAATTCCTGGAGTGCGAAGCGTGCTACTACAAGTCTCTAGGGTTTGAAGATCATCAGCAAGGCAAGTAACACATTGATCATACTCTTTTCATACCCAGTTTTTATGCATTAGTTACAATCCTCAAAACCCTGCATGATTAGGATGTGATTAACTTGTGGGTATTGGGAAGTAGATGATTAGGGAGAACTTATTGCCCTTTTATTATCAAACCCTTAGGAGTTACTTCTACGCTATGCTTAGGTTGCCATGCTATGCTCGTAGACGTGGTTTGGTTTGAGTGATCCATGACAGATGTGAGATTGTTAATTAATGGTTAACTTAAGGTGGCTACTTAAATACACATCTGGGTGGATTGGTTGCGGGCACCAGGGGATATACCAGTGTTGTCCTTTGGTTCGCCACCCAGGCTCAAAGGGATCATAAGATTATTCATGATAGAAACTTCTGTGTGCAGCCACAAGCTATTATGGGCTCTAGCATAGTTGAGTATGTTGCATGACCTCTTTCAGTGGTGGGCTAGCAGATGTAGGGGAAAGTAGGTGTAACTGTCCACCCAGAGTAAAGAGTTAATGCTTCTGAAAGACTGTGTCTCGGTCATCCGTTTCTCAAACACCATGTAGTACGAGAAATCCAACGGAGGAGATCGAGTCTTGTGGGGAAAAGTACGCAAACCTCTGCAGAGTGTACAAACTAATCGCGGTTAGCCGTGTCCCCGGTCATGGACATCTTGAGTATCTGGTTCTTGGATTATCATGTTGATCTCATCACTTTAAATTAATTTGTTGGGTTATTAATTACTGTTTATTTGGGATTGAGATGGGGGTACCATTCTCAATGTTTATCAGCTACCATGATAGTTAAATAAAATATATTCCTTTGATGTAGGAAAAAATTGGCTTTTCGCAAAAACCTTATAACCATAGAGCCTCCACCAGCCATATATGCATGTAGTGATAGCATTTATTCTGTTCATTGCTCTAATGTGTTATATTGCCAGCATATTCCATGTGCTGACCCATTTCGGCCTGCAACATATCATGTTGCAGACTTTTCAGACGAAGAGTAAGGTGCGCTAGGTCGTTGTCGTGCACTCAGCTATGCCGTTAGAGTTGATGGACTCACTTTATCTTCCAAGCCTTTCGCTGTTATTGTATTTAGATGTCCTTAAGCCATATTATTGTAATAAGTTATCTTTTGAGACATTCGATGTAATAGGTGTGTGGTTGCACTCTGTTATAAATCCTTCAAGTACTGTGTGTGTCAGCATTACCGATCCAGGGATGACACTTATGCATAGAGATTTGACCGTTTAAGGTCGGATCGCTACAGTTCATAAAAACCCACAATTCATCGGATCTCGGCAAACACATCGCAAAAAGAGTTACATCGAATAGATCTCCAAGAATATCGAGGAGAACTTTGTATTGAGATCCAAAGAGAGAGAAGAAGCCATCTAGCTAATAACTATGGACCCGAAGGTCTGTGGTAAACTACTCACACATCATCGGAGAGGCTATGGTGTTGATGTAGAAGCCCTCCGTGATCGAATGCCCCTCTCTGGCAGATCGCCGAAGAAGGCCCCAAGATTGGATCTCACGGGTATAGAAGGTTGCGGCGGTGGAAAAGGTGTTTCGTGGCTCTCCCTGAAGGTTTCAGGGTATAAGAGTATATATAGGTGAAAGAAGTAGGTCGGTGGAGCTGCGAGGGCCCCACGAGGGTGGGGGCCGCGCCCACCCCCCTGGGGCGCGCCCTCCTGCCTTGTGGCTTCCTTGCTGCTTCCTTGACGTCCACTCTAAGTCTCCTGGATGGCGTTTGTTCAAAAAATGATCCTCGCGAAGGTTTCATTCCGTTTGGATTCCGTTTGATATTCCTTTTCTGCAGAACACTGAAATAGGCAAAAAACAACAATTTGCACTGGGCTTTCGGTTAATAGGTTAGTCCCAAAAACAATATAAAAATGTATAATAAAGCCCATTAAACATCCAAAACAGATAATATAATAGCATGGAACAATAAAAAATTATAGATACGTTGGAGACGTATCAGAGGGCACCCGTGGATACGGTTACCATGGAAAGTGAAAGTTATGGTGGAAAAAGGAATAAACTTTATTTTCTGTTTGGGAACCGATTATGATATATATATGCATGGAAAGTATTGGGAACTCCAAGTCGTTTTCGTTGGTGGGATGGATACACCTCTCAAAATGTTTTTGTCTCTAAGTTTTTCGCTCTGAGCTCTGGCACCTCTACAAATCCCTTCTTCCCTCTGCGAAGGGCATTTCTTTTACTTTATGCAAATTTTTTTATTTTTTTATTTTGAGTCTCCATCTTCTCTTATAAAATCACCAACTAAGAGGAAATATGATCGTACTTAAGCATTGGGTGTAGCTAATATTTGAGTGTGTTTTATGAATGGATCAATGTTTGAGCATGATGGGCTAGGCATAGCTTATTTTAGCGTTGATATTTTGAAAGACATGGTTGCTTGTTGATATGCTTGAGTATCTAAATTATCATGTCAAAACTAGACTATTGCTTTGAACAACTAAAAGTCCAATTGTCCATGCTATAAAGAAAGAAATATGATATGACATGATAGGCAGCATTCCACATCAAAAATTCTGTTTTTATCACTTACCTACTCGAGGATGAGTAGCAGTTAAGCTTGCGGATGCTGATACGTCTCCAACCTATCTATAATTTTTGATTGTTCCATGCTGTTATATTATCAATCTTGGATGTTTTATAATCATTTTATATCATTTTTTGATACTAACCTATTGACATAGTGCCAAGTGCCAGTTCTTGTTTTTTCCGTCTTTTTTACATCGCAGAAAATCAATATCAGACGGAGTCCAAATGCCACAAAACTTTACGAAGATTTCTTATGGACTAGAAGGAACATGTTGGGCCCTGGTTGCACCTGGGGGGAGTCCCGAGGAGGGGACAACCCACCAGGGCGTGCCAGGAGGCCCGCCCTGGTGGGTTGTGCCTACCTCGGGTGCCCCCCCGGACCACCTCTTTGCTCTATAAATACCCCAAAAATTCCAGAACCCTAGAGGAGTAGAAGAAATATTCATTCACCCACCATAGAGTTCAGAACCACCAGATTCAATCTAGACACCAATCTTGCCATCCACGCATAGGAGAGTCCTACCCGGACATGGGGGAAGATCTTCTGCCTAGTATCTTTATGGCCCATCAGTCCGGCCCATAGCACATAGCCCGGACACCCGAGGACCCCCTAATCCAGGACTCCCTTAACCGTTACCTAATCACCAGCAGCCACGACCCAACACATCCGCCTAGCTCCAATGTCAAAGATGGTCCCTGCCTCCTCGCCTGGCTCAGGAGAATCCACAGGCTAGGCAGGGCACCTACAGCAGACCGGACAGCTCACGAAATGAATGAGTCACTTAGGAAGTCGCCGTCATCGTGGGAGAACAGCTATTGCCGCCGATGCACACGAAACACATCTTTGAGAAACACCACGCCCACCCAGCTCCCCAAAAACGGCGCCTTCAGGAAGGACGCGACGCCAAGGGCGCCGCCGCCACCCAACAACATTGAGGTTTTCTCCCGGGAAGCAAGGAGGGGAAGGAGGCAGAGAAACAGACCCGAGCGGCGCCTCCAAGGAGGGGAGCGGTGCCCTCGGGCGTCGCCGCCGTCGAGACCAGCAAGGCCGGACTGGGATTTCTCCCGGTCTTCACTTCCTCGCCATCCACACCCCAATGGCGCGAGAACCGACGCCCCACGATGAAGTAAGCCGGATCCGACCGGGGCATGGCTCATCCAGAGACAGAGGATGCAGGGGTGGACAGATCTGGCGCCACTGACAGCCAAGGTTGCCGACACACCCTGGCTCACGTCCTCTGGTTCGCCGGCCATCCACACGGCCGAGGTCGCCGGTCCATGCCCGCGCCACCACCTGCCGCAGGCCGGTGATGCCACTCCACCAGGGCCGCCGCCCCGGAGCACGCAGCCCCCTGTAGCAGATGCAGAGCAGCGAAGGCCCCCCCCCCACCACCTTCCTTGGCGGCGCCACGGGCTTGCCCGGATGCACCACAGGCGACGGCGAGGGGGGGGGGGAAGGAAGGGGGCGGCGGCGGGGCTTGGGTTTTGAGCCCCCAAGTCGATCAGAAGGCGGCGACCCCAAAAATCAATCAACTTGCGGCTAGGTTCGAGTTCAGTGGAGGGAGATTGGTCATATTCTCTAGCTTCTGGTATGCAAATGCCTAGGGTAAGCCCCCTACCTAAATCTCCGTCGAAATGGTGATTCTGTTGGTGAACTTGCCGATTTCCGAGCTCCTAGATATATGTCGTAATTTTGTGTGTAAATGCATTTTGTAACTTAATTATATATTTATGAGATTATGTAATAACTTAAGTAACTTTCTAGACTATTTCTCCAAAATTATTGCATGTGCTTTTTTTGAGACAAATTATTGCATGTGCTTGATATATATGGGGGATGTGGTTTTACCGGCCCACTTAAAAATGAGCTCGGCTGCAATGGGCTACTAAATAATGGACCGTTCTAGCAAGTTGGCCGGAATGGGAAATTGGACCAAACAAAACCGGGCCTGTAGTGGCCCAAAACCAAAAGGGATGCAAATTGAAATCCTATCCTCATAAGGGGAAATACATTTCAATCAATCCAAAAAAAATTGAAAAAAAGAAATACATTTAATTGCGAGGCCATTAATATACGAGTAATTGTGGAGAATTATGAGAATGATTGCACTGCTAGAAATAACGCCACCAGCATGTTTTCTTCCAATCTTAGCCAATCCCACATACCGCTCCGTAACTATAAAACGTCCACCGTACAGTACTGCAAGCAAGCAGCCAAACCACACAACAAGATCAGTACGTCTCTCATCTGCTGGTCCAGCTGCAGAAATGGAGTCCTCTGGTTCCTCCGTGTCCACCTTCCCCGCCCACAACGACAAGTCTCTGCCGCTGGCCACCCGTGCCGAGGATGACAAGGCAGGGTACAGGAGCCAAACGTCGTCTCGCACGGCGTCATCGACTTCCAGGAACGAGGTACAGAAGGCCACGTTCAAGTGCGAGTACTGCCCCCGCAGGTTCACGACCGTGCAGGGGCGGTCCGGGCACCAGACGGTGCACAGGCACCTGTGGGCGCCACCCGGCCCCGTCAACAAGAAGGCACGCATAGACCGTCCTCCCGCGTCGTCGTCGGCGCGCATCTGGGCTTCGTCGGAGGACACCACCGCCTTGGGCAGAGCTTACCTCCATGAGAATCTGTTTGCCGCCCACTACCCCTCGGTCAGCTTCGTGCCTCCTTCGCTGCAGTGGCAATGGCAGACTGGTACCGGGCTTGCTCCGGTTCAACCGTCATCTGCTGTGTCGGCGCGTGTGACCCGCGGCTACCATGGGACTCGAGATGGAGGTCACCGTGGAGACCAGCAAGGCGTGCGTGCGGTGGATCAGGAAGAGAATGCCGACGGGATTGATCTGACCCTGAGGCTCTAGAATTAGGGGTCGAGTTCTGAAGTGAATCTGGAAGTGTTTTAAAGTTATTTCGTTAAGTTCGATTGTTCGAATCCTCTACTTTCTTCGTTTTATTATAAAAGGTAGACTTTATCATATTTCCCTGTGATTTATGGATGCGTAACTAAGACAAATTGAAATTGGCCCATCTACCGTGTGACTTGTCTCTCTTCAAAGTGTAATTCAAGTAGTACTGTATTCAGCAAGGTGGTTATCTGGATGGAATTTCTTCTAAATTTTCGTTGTGTACTTATCCAATAGGGGAGTTTTACAACGAAGTAGTTATAAAACGTGTGATCTTATCATTTTATATAAAAGTTTTTCCAGGACCTTTGTTGTGTTTTGCTTCGTGACATCGCCTTCACAAAATTTCATGATTTCCAAAGCACATCAGGATGGTGATCAGATCTACCCGCCAAAAAAAGAGGGATAGAGATTAGATCTAACTATTCCCCTCTTTATATATAAGGGTAATGTATGAGGAGAGTGGAATTTTTCTCGGGCTCCATGGAGCCTGAAATTTTCAAATATCAACTTCCTAAGTTTCAAAGAAAATATGAAAATAAATACACAAGGTGCATACTAGATTGTATGAAATTTCATCATGAAATACGTGGGTGAGCTATACAAAATACAAAATCATGTACTTTTCTAGTGGTACATGTGCTAGATATACTTGATTTTGTCATTTTTGTGTAGCTCATATAAAAAATATTTGGATATTTTTAGAGTGGATTTTTCAGATTTTTTTTAAATCTAAAAATTTGAGTTTTGAATTTTTCAAATTAAGGGCTCCATGTAGCTCGAGCTCCATTAGCAATTTTTGTAAAATCCGAAACGGAGGCAAAAGTTTTGCCTATCGATTAATTAAGAAGATAAGTGTCCTCATCGCTATAAAACCACTCAGCAAATCATCATCAGGACAACAGATAAAATTCTATTTTTTTTAAGAAATTGTATTTCATGAGCTTAAGGTGAATGCTAATTTGTGTCGCGAGAAATCACAATATTTGGCCTTGTTGCACTAGCTAAAAACATGAGTGAATCGATAATTTGAGAGTATCTTAGTTGATCTCTCGTTTCTTTCATGTTCTTTTGAAGTGTCACACTAGGATCATAAGGTGTTGGAGAAGTCTTGCTATATATAAAACCAAACCGACTCCGAACCTTCTCAACATAGTGAGATTGCGTTAAAGTAATCCCACTATCATCCTTAATTAGTTTGATGTTTAGAACCACATCAGCTTCTCCAGATCTTTCATATCAGAAAAGAAAAAGAAATATTGTCTAGGTGGAAGTAGACTCTAAAACATAGAATCACAATTTCATTAGTCTATACAAGATAGTTCAAATAATTTTTGTAATAAAAAAATAGCTCATGGAGAACAAATATTATTACGAATGAGAAAGAAAATTTTCATGGAATCAAATTGAATTTATCACATCATTAAGCAAAAGTTATATAATCCGGCCAACAATTATGGGATCAATTGGATGGAGAATTTTATCTTAAGTCCCAATTAATTCAGAAAACTATAAATTTAGTATAGCGAAAAAATGCAACTTGCACTTTTCTAGGAAAGTGCAAGTTGCACTGCTCAGGGAAATAAGTTACACTTTTCTAAATCTATTGATATCTAATAAAATCTCAAGCGTTTGAGACTTAGCAAAACTTTAAAAAATACATTCACTCCTACATAAAGACTATGTACCCAAAATTTACTTAATATGGTGTCATCCTACCATGACATCAAAAATATGGTGTGATCCTATCACTGCAAGTTCACCATCACCATGCGGGGTTACTATATACCACCTCAGGAGAATATACATGACATTATCAATTTTGATGACCTGGCTACCACAAATTGTACATCATCATCATCGTCTTCTGTCATCATCATGCACGCTATCACCACCACCACCACCACCCAAAATAACACTACCGGTAGTGCTTACCTAGCTAAACTCCCAAGCTAGAGCACCCCATGGTCTTCCCCTATGCAAGCGAGCCCAAGACCATGTGCCCCTGTTGTCCAAAAGGTGGCTAAGAGCCACCATCAGAGCCTCCTTACTAAAGCAATCTTGATCCATGCCGGCGCTATATAAGGAATGGTGGAAGTCGACAGTCTTGCTCTCCCGAATGACAGTCGCCACCTCCTTGATGGCCTTAGTCATGCTGCTAAACACATTCATCTCTCCTCTTCCATCAAGCAACCCCTCTTCCTCTTCCTATGAATCACATGAACATGATTAACTAGTATCCTTCTCTGGAGCGTCAAGGAGGACAATCTTTGATTCCTAGGTGTCTAGATACTCATGCATAGGCGATCCGCGAGGCTCACTTAAACCCATTGTATGCTTGCCAGTAGCCAGCTCATATGAGAATATCTCCTGCATCACAAGTAGTTATAGATGGGAGCGTTGAGAAACTCAACATCCTATGGGTGGTCCTAGGAAATAAACACAACATGGTTAATTAGTTGTGATTTGCATGTTAGGAAGCTTAAAAAGTGGTATGTGAGCTAACCGCGATGTGACCTTAGTTGTGCTCTAACTCCAATAGGATCGTGGAGGTGTCACAATTATATTGTGCACCTAAAGTCTCTGATCCTGGACACTTGGACCCACTAACTTGAAGACCTTCTTTGAAAAGAGTTCAAGTGCACCTCCTTGAAGTCCTTGTCTGTCCTCATCCCACTAGATAAATATGAGCTCAGACATCTTCTTAAGCATGAAGTTGGACATGAACGACTGCCATTTCATCGAGTTCCCCTTATCAGACAACTTTGTCTTCTCAAGCCTTGATGGTTTCCTTACGTGAAACAGCAACAACATTAGGATAGTGCTAGCAAAAATGTTGGATTCCTAGAAGGCCCCTCAAATACATATGCATCTGGAGGCATGTGCTCATCGGTCAGAGGCTGGGAGTCCTCAATATAGGACGTCAAGAAGTTCTAGGCGAAGACAATGGCCTGACCAAAGTCTTGCGTGCTCATGTCCTACAAGTGCTAGCATCAAGACTAGTTAAACACACCTTCATAGTAGGAAACACACTACACATGAATTGTAAGCATAATACACATGGATCATGAAGTTCAACACACTGCACATTGACTGATCTTTAAGCTCAAAGCATGCCATGTAGTTCAGCACACTACCACGCCTACATATCAACTCTACATGCAAACTAGCGTACTATAGATGCTCTAATTCACAAGCTAGTACCACATTTAGCATAGTATCATAGAAACCGACATGGGAAATAACATAAACATCTTCAAAGTCTACAAGAAAACCTAGCATGCTACAAATCCATCACCACTATCTACCACAACATCACATGCTCACATACCAACAATCTACAATGCTACCACATCGTCACAGATCTACTCCTACCACATGCTCATAAATCTCAGATCGAACAAGTAGGGAGGAGGGAGTGGTCGAACTTACACCCATCATGAAGTCGGGTGGAGGCTCAGAATAGGTCAGAGAAGAGGAGCAAGACAAATCGCCACTGCCATCTACCATCTGTCGGAGAAGGCGCACCACTTACCTACTTGTTGATGAAGAATCTGAGTGGGACGAAGAGCTCGAAGGGGAGGGGATGGTGGTAGGTTTCGGTGGTGAGGGGAAGGAGACTAAATAGGCGACCGACTCGGTGGGAGGTGACCCAATTCCTCTGACCACATTTTCGGGGACTGGCGCGAGCTCGCGATATCTCCCTGCTCGCATGAGCTAGGCGCCACATGCCCTCCTACATGGCACAAGCCTGGCTGAGAGGAAACACTGATTCGACTGTTCCTAGTGAACCTAGTTGGAAGATGTTTTAAATATCATGCGGGCCAAAATTTGTAGGCATGCCAAACTATCAAATAGGCTATTTTTACACCGCGTGGGCCTAGTTGAGTGTTCTGCAGGCTACCAAATGCCTCCTAAGATGCTTGGTTCTCCAAGCCAAGGACTTACGCACTTTGTTTAGAAAGAACTTTTTGAGGAAGCAAATGAAACACTTATGAATGATTCACAAGCAAGCTTCAAGTCAAGCTGAAAGCCATCAGGGTTCAACTCCTGGACTTGACAGTGGTGCTCACAATATTTCTGGATTAATTTCAGGCTACCGACCATGTTCGTTCAGTTGGAGAAGACGTTCCATGGACTACAAGGCGCGTATGGTGACTTCGTAAAATCTCAAGATCTGATACCAGCTCAATCTCTCGGAAATGCTCATAGGGATAGAGTATGCGTGCATGCATTCATATGGATGAGTGTATGCTCGTGTATGTGAACGACTTTGATTGTACTGTGTTAAAAAAGCCATATCAGGTAGGAAACCAGACAACCCCATTATCTCATGGACCTCCTATTCAGCGGGTTCAGCGCTGCCGAATCAAAACGGCGCTCACTGCGGTGCTCTGGTGGGCCGGCCCACAAAAACGCAGCAGCACCGAAAAAATCCTCAAAAAATTTGTTGCGTCCTGGATTCAAACTCGCGCTGCTGCACTGCTGCATGCACTTCGCTAACCACTAGATCCACCTAAAAATAATGATCCGTAGTACCGCGAGATGTTGAAGGATAATTGCAGCCGTGCTTGTCCAAAATTTAGAAGTTCACAAATTAGAAAAAAAAAACTTCACGAATTTGTTTCAAAAGGAAAAGTTTTAGGTATTAAAAAAAGATCACGAAAAAGTTCATGGTATTTGAAAAGGCACAATAATTTTAGAAATGTTAACGAATTTACAAAAAGTTCACGAGTTTGAAAAAGTTCATTGATCGAAAAAGTACATGCAAATTTTGAAAAAGTTCACGAAATTCAAAATACTTCAAGAAAATTGAAAAAACTTCATCAATATCCATGAAAGTTCAAATCTTTTGAAAAAAGTTCATCGAGTTAGAAAAGAGTTCATGGATTCTGATAAAATTTCATCGAATTAGAAAAGAGTTCATCGTATTTGAAAAAGTCAATGATTTTGAAAAAAGTTCATCGAATTTGAAACAAAAATCTTAAAAATACAGTGAATTGTTTTCACAGCATTATAAAAAATATGAAGGAGAAAGAATAATTAATGGAAAAACAAAACAGAAAAGGAAAAAAGAAAAAGAAAACAAAAGAACAAAACTGGGAAGAAGATCTATGTTGTCACAGAGGTGAAGTGGGTGGGGTTGTTGCCGCGTGTTGAATGGAATCCCTGCGGTGAGGGTTCAAATCCTGCCGCACGCATTCAGTAGTAATTCTTTTTTGCGGGTTTAACACAAGAGCACACAGAAGATAAAGCTTGTTGGGCCGGCCCAGCATGGCGCCCGTTTGCAAAATACACATTAACAGACGCCTAGAACGCCAAAGTTTTTTTTTCCTGGGGGGAATCACCAGATTTTATTCATCGTCAAAGTTCACATGATGTGGGATACAATGTGGGTCATGAGGATTGCCAAGCCAATCATGGCGTCCTGGCCCTCATCTAAGTGAGAATCTAGCTATACTGTGAGCTTCATGATTCACAACTCGTCCTTAAAAAAAAATTACAATGAAAATGAGTTGCTAGTTCACTAATCTCGCTAATGATTACTCCATAGGTACCTCTGGCCTTCTTGGAAATATCTGAAATCACCTGCTTGCAGTCTGAAGTGATGAAGCTGTTCTGGAGGTGTAGATCTTTAGCAAGTGCTAGTGCCTGCAGCGCCAAATAGGATCGCCATTATCTCACAGGTTTGACAACCGGAGTCTGCTTGTGTAATTGGGCATTGCTCGGCTGTGTTTGGCTTAGCTTCGAAGTGAAGTGCTCTCAAATTCGGGCCCCTGTTCGGCTGTGCGGGCCGCTTGCCCACTGGCCCATGCCCGGCTATAAGCGTGCATCCCCTAAAAGAAGTCTATAAGCGTGCATACTCAATATTCCACCTAGCACGTTCGCGCTCTATTTGCCTCCTCTGACAAATAATAGGATGTATGAAATTCACACATAGCAATGCTAATGCGATAGAAGGGCTTGAACTACTAAAAGAATGCCTCAACGAATTTCGGACGGGGTAGTACTTATAATCAAGTATTTTCTTTTGCGTGAACAATCAAGAACATATTTGAGACCTATTGCAAGGAAGTACCTATTTGATACTGTACCTGATAGTAGTAATTATTGTGTGGGTACAACTGACATCCATAACACTCTCATTCCCCCCCAAAAAAATCCATAATACTCTACATCCCCTATGGATTGTCCAACGTGGATGTCAAACACCGTACGTGCTCATATGTTGTAACTACCAGTCCCTTGTTACGCACGTTCTTCTGTTAGCATGCACCTGCGTCTGCCTCTGCTACTCTCTCACTCTCTCTGCAACACTACCACCATTGAGTTCTCTCCCTCTCTCTGCTACATATTGTAAGTGAACCCACAGATGCAATGCAATCATTACGGAGAGATTAATCATCTAGCTTGGTAATCAAAGCCATGTCGGCACAGCGGCTAACACTGCGCCGGCGTTCTCTTCCTCTACCCTGCCTCCCACCACTACCCAAACCTTGCCGGCGCTCTATTCTACCTCCGCCGTCGCTCTAAGTACCCTCACCCGTCCCATCGTTTTTGAACCTTCCGTTACTATCCACAATGCCAATGTCACCTCATAAATCCGCTTCTCTCTTGATCCTGCACAAAACAACTAATACTGCTGAAGGAAGCTCTTCGGGTTGATCGCCGCCAAGTACGGCAGACTAGATTATATCGACGCGACTGCCCACCCTGACACCAACGACCTGGAATGACGTTGGCGGACATTTCCGTGCTCCTATGGTACCATGTATACCATTATCATTTACAGCCTCCTTGACGCTGTAATTTTTTTGACAAAGTGTGAATTTTATTAGATCAAAATGAAGCATCCGAAGGATACAAAGACACAAAGGGCACAAACCCAACACCAACACACACAAAAATGCCCTAGCGAATAGTAAAATCATATAAGACCAAAGCCATGTGTAGACAAGAGAAGAAAACCAAAACAATCAGATCCGCGCTTGGCAAACTGCAATAATGACCATATTTACACCAACCATCTCATGACATCACACGGACGATGAGATTCTTCAACAAGAACACCTTCAAGAAGGGAGCGGCGCTCAAGCGCCTCCGTCATGGGATCCAATCACATAGGGTCAGAATCTAGATTTTCATCCAAAAAAACGAGTGATTGACAAAAAACTACCACTTTAGGGGTTATCGTCCCACAGAACTACCACTTTAAAAAAACTGACCGAAAGCTACCAAAATTTTCTAATTTCATGACTAAAAACTACCACTTTCGGGAAATGGCCGGTTTAGACGATTTAAACATGTTTATGACATGGGGGCCTACCCATCAGGGCTGACATGCTTATTTTTTTTCTAAATTCCCAATCTCAGTTAAAAAAAGTCAACTGCTGCCCCTGAACCCGCACTGCACCGTCGCTCCACCCGCACCTCTGCTCCAGACTCCGCTCGATCTGGCCAGCGAGGCAGCCGCTCGCTGCCGGAGCTATGGGATCCGACGAGCAGCCGCCCCTCCATGTCCCGGCGAAGCAACCGCCCCTCCATCTCCCACCGAGGTAGCCGCCGGCGCCGCGGGATCCGTCGAGCACCCGCCCCTCCATCTCCCGGCGAGGAAGCCGCCGGCGCCGCAGGATCCTGCGAGGACCCGCCCCTCCATCTCCCGGCGAGGAAGACGCTGGCCGCCGGCGCTGCTGTTCCAGGAGACTTGGCTGTTGCTGGTCCTCCTCATCCTCCGCGTGCCCGACGGCGCAGAATTCGGGCAGCAGCAGTCTCGCCCAGCAGCAAGGGCTCGCTGCTATGGCGGCCTCCCTTCGAGCTGGAGCTCGTGGTCAGCGGCAAGGAGCAGCAGCGCCATGGCTCCGCCCTCCCTCTCGCCTACGGCGACGACCGCCGAGGAGCCGGGATGCACAGAAGCTGTTTGTGAAAATGCCACAGAAAGATAGAGAGAGGAGGAAGAAGAATGACGTGTGGGTCCCACCTGTAATAATGGTCAACTGAACGGTCAACATGTTTAAATCGTCTAAACTGGTCATTATCTGAAAGTGGTAGTTTTTAGTCACAAAATTAGAAATTTTTGGTAGTTTTCGGTCACTTTTTTTTAAGTGATAGTTCTGTGGGACGCGAACCCCTAAAGTGATAGTTTTTTGTCAAACACGAAAAAAACAGTTTGAACATATTTAAGCAATACCTTCAACAAGATAATGTCGAGAGAACCTCACCATTGCTAGGTCTAATCAGACATGCTTCAATCTCGGAGCTCGAGACAGGGTGCCTGAGTAGCACCGCAATTGACTGTCATCTATATATTGTTGCCACCACCTTTTCACAACCCCTGCAGCTACGACGGCCGCCTTGACTGGTAATGACTGACGACGCCACTGCCCTAGATGTCTAGGTGCGTCTCGAGCGCTATTTCCCCGCCAACCTTGTCTTCCACTCAATGCATTTATGCGGACAGTTCAACAACCTCCAGCAGGGCGATCTGTCAATCGCTGAGTACACTCGCCGGCTCAAGAACATTGCCACCGCCATCTAGCTGTGGACGTTGAAATTGAGCTTGCGGAACGCTGGGATAGACGACACTGAACTTGCGGAACGCGCGTGAGTAGACAAGTAGGCCAAGTGGTTACTTTCGACACTGAACCACGCTGATTACACTAAAATAAAACAGACACTGTGTGGTAGGCAATCTCAGAACAAGAAGAAAGAGAAACCATGCGAAGTTGACATTGCTTGTTGGAGATAATGGCATGTGCTCGATCGGATCGAGCGTACTGTGTAATGGATTAATATTGTTATCTCTTGTACCAGTTTACATCATGAAGATCGAGACGAAAATAATTCTGTAAAAAATTCTGATGGATATACTAATAAATTTGGATTTCCTGATTTGGTTTTCAGAGGGAGAGTAATGGCCAACCTTGCAGCATGTTGGGTTGCATGCAGGTTTTCTTTTTTAAAAGAGCTGTGCTATACAGAAAAGATGGACGACTCATAGACGATGTTTAAAATCCGGCCACACATGCGTGCATACATCAGGCACTAGCCGTTGGATTTCGGTGTCATGCATGCGTCGGCCAGGAGGATCGTGCATGAAGCAATTTTATTTTTAAAAATGAAGGAGGACCCCGGCCTCTACATCTAGACGATGCATGCAGCCACTTTATTAATTATTCATAGAAGGCCTTATAAAGTCATACAACAGTAAAACTAAAGCCACCGTCTAGGCAACATCTATCGCTACTCCTATTCAGTTGATGTAGGGATGCTGATAGTCTGGGCCTAATACCAAACATACCTCGCAACCAAACCTAACATCTAAGATCTGAGGTCCCAATCAGGACGCCTGCCGGGTATGGGGCACCCACCAGTCTGGCGCACTCCTCAACCAGGACGCATGTCGGGTATGAGGCCGCCGCAGCCACCTGCCACCAATCCATCTTCAGTGATGCACTGCTGCATCTACCTTGCCCGGTCTAGCTACCGTTGACGCCACCACGACGCCAGACAACGCCACTATCCTACGCTCGTCCATCATTACAGGCCCACTGGCGAGACCCCATTGCTCCATGCCACTGAGACCCGCCGTTGTCGACGTGCCAGATGCCACGCCGCTCCTGTAGTGCCTCAAACCGAGCACCCAAACGCCGCAGGCGGCGCCTCCAAGAAGGGTACGACACACGCAGTGCCGGCGCCACTCAATCTAAGGAGATTTAGGGTTTTCACCCGGGCATGGGGTCGGGGTGGAGGGCAGGGACCTCGACGGTGCGTGCAAGTAGGAGAATGGTGACCCTGGTCGTCGCCACCGTCGGGATGAACGAGTCATCCTGAGTTTCGTCCGGTCCGATGTCACCTCTACCAGCCCTCGCGAATGCACCGAGGCCGACGAGCGTGATCGTAAGCCACCAAGTGCAGCGGGAGAGAGCCTGCAGCCCGGAGGAGATCCACCGACGATTCACCGCCCACGCGGTCAAGACGTCGTCCATCCACCCCCCGCGAACATTGCCAGCCGAGGGCGCCGTCGCCATGCCTAACAGGACCTCCGCCCTTGGTCCAGGTTCCTCCAGGAAGGCCAGCGTGGCGAGATCCTCCACGAGCGACGAGATACAGCACCGCGCGGCCGATGCCATCGCCCAAGCCTGCCGTCGACCGATCTCGCTGCTGCTGGGAGCCCGCACGCTGACGGGAGTCCCACACCCATGGATCTGGGCACCTGTGCACCGCCGTGAGTCCGCCGCCTCCGGGATCCACCACACCGTCAGGAGGGCCGCACCCCACGGATCAGGACGCCCGCGCCATCGCGGATCCGGAAATGGGAGGAGACTCCCTCCGCCGCCGCCGTCGCACGAACGGGCTTTACCCGGCGCTGACCATCGGCAAGGGTGGAGAGGGAGAAGGGCTCTGGAGGGACTAGGCGGCGGCGGCAGAGCCCTCCCGAGTCTCCCGCGGGGAGGCGACGCGAGAGGGATGGGGTTCAAGTCACACATCCTTACAATTAGTTTAGCTAGCAAATCTAATAGATTTCAGGTTGCATGAAAATGGGGTCCATGCCGCCTCCTCCTGGTCGCCCCCTGGTGATTCCGAGGCGTCTTCGCGGCCACCCTCCCGAGTACTCTCCTAGCCAGATACCCTCGCCGTCGCCGTCGCTAGCCCCCCTCCCCGACTGCAGTGGCCGGCCGCCCCTCTCACCTGCAACCCTACCTCTCCTCCATCTCCATCCAGCTCAGATTGATCTGCCCTGCTTCAGGTCTACCTCCAGGCTCCTCATAGCTTGGGTACCTTAGCACTGGATCCTGGCCGCGTGAGGAGCGATCTGGACTTTGGTTAGAAGGCGTGGTTGGGATGGTGGTGGTAGACAGTGGTGGGTGACCAATCAAGCGGTGTTTTTTCCATTTATTTAGCCTAGTTGTCCTCTTCTGTCATTCTCGTCGATCTGCTGCTGCCAGTCGCTTCCGATCCGGCCACACTAACGAGTTCTTGATTTCTCCATCGAGTGTCTTCACGGATTGGCAAAGTGCTCCTATACCTATGAGTTAGAGGGGATCCGGTCGGGCGCATCCGCAATCATAAGCTTGTGGGGCTTCAAGGGGCGTGTTGCGAAGCTCCGCATCAGTCGACATGATGGGACATGTCGAAGTTGCGATTCCATGGAGTTGGCATAGGCGGGGAATGTCAAGATGGCTATGATTGGAAGACCAGATTGTAACGGCAGAGGTGGAATCCTCGACCCCATGAAGACATTGCTTCACATACTACAGTGTGGGTTTGGTTGTGCGACTTGTCCTGTCCAAACCGCATACACGTTGCCCATGAGCCTGGTGATCGGCGATTTGCAACAGCGGCATAGGCAAGTGGGGGCTACACCACTGGAGGACCTCAGCTTTGGTGGTGCTCCTCGAGTACCGAGTCGTGATTTCCAGGATGAAATCCAAAGTCTGGTCTTTATTGGTTGTACTTGGCAATGGTCTTGTTGAAGGCATTGTTTGGGAACTCGGACTTTCTTTAGGGTGAAAACATATAATCTTCGATCGGATGATGACAACGCTTCTGCTTTCGTTTCCTTCTTAGAGGCGTTGCTTGTGGAGAACCTTTTTGTAGTCCGGTGCTGTCTTTGGTGGTGGTTAGAGTGCTGCTGCTATGAGTGATTGATCACCTTGGCGAGGTCTATTTTCCTTTTTTCTTTTCTTTTTTGGCTGTGTACACCCTTGATGTCTTCGGGCATCTTATTGGTGCAGAGATTGGGTGTAATTGATATCTTCACGATATTAATATATTTTCTTTATCGATAAATGCAAGGTACCTACGTGGGGGCGAGGGGCATGTCTGCTAAGGCCGACAAGCCCTTTGTCCAGTCGGACACGGAGGTGTACACCGTGTGGTCATTTTTATTCTGAACGACATTTTCGTTTTCAAATACATTTGTGGTGAAAAGATTACCCACCGTTGAGGAGGTTCGAATACATGGTTTTGACTATGAAGAGACTAGTAGTCACGCTTCAACATAATGTCTCTGATTAATATGAAAGGTCGGCATCCATCAACCTTCCAACAAGATTTAACAAGTCTGCCCATATGCCCCCGATCAATGGTCTTCAGAAAGCTACCCAACACCATGGGATTGCGCCCTCACCAGCCTACCACCATTATCAAAGCAAACACCATTGGCCAGGAAGAGGCCCGCGGGAGTTCTTTCATTGGCACGATCCCAACCAACACATCATTGTATTTTTTTTTTGCGGCTAGAAGAACCAAGATCTCATCTAGAGGGGATACAGTGTTAATATGGGTTTTACATACTAATAAGGATTTGTTTTATCCTAACGCAAAACATATACTAGGCGAATACATTACAAGCAAACATTTTAAATATACTAGACTCAACTAAGTGTGCCAAGAACTTGCTCTAAACACGATGGGCACTTAAGAAAACTAAGAACCACAAGTAAGCAGTACATGCTTGCACAAGTTATATCACAAGATACGAAAATGGATTATGCAGACTAGCAATCCACACTGGGCACAAGATATGCCAATAGTAGAAAGTATGAATTGCCAAAAGTAAAGTGTGAGCCTAAACAATTGCCACGGTGAGATATACAACCTATATGGTGCTTGCAAAGTCTAGTGGCCAAAGTAAACTAGATGCAATGAGACAGGGTTAGAGGTAATCGAAGACACTCGAGATGAAGTGTTAGGTTCTACGGGAGGGTGCGTCGACTTCAAATTAAAATCTCCTATGCGTAGAACAACCAAGAACATGCTATGGGAGATGGATCACAGTTCGTTACCACTAGACGTGCAGTGTCGTGCAGCGGAAGCAGAGTTGGGGCAGCGCGTCCGCGTGGATCGTCTCCTCCTCGTAAAATATCCCTCGAACAGTCGGTCGTCGGTTCCCACGTACAGGTTCGCCGGAGCGGCGCAAGTGCACCGCCTCTAACGGTATCCGCGCGTGGAGGAGGAACGTCGTGTGGCGGACTGCTAGGTCCGATCACACAACCAGCCGCGAGTGGAGGTGTCTATTCGCAACACATGCAAACCATAGTGACAGCGCCAAAGAGATCAATCGTATGAGTGTGCCGCACCCCACTTTTTATAGGCGTCCATCGCGGGCTCAACACTCGGGCCTCGCACGGACCCTAAAGCCCATAAGTCTACTCGGCCACAATACGAATACAGCTCGGATCACATCCGGCCAGTGTCCCCGGATCCGACCTCGCGTAGGTTCCTCCCCTTAAGCGCGCGACCCCTTAGGTCAAGCCGGCTTGGTCGCAATTCGGATCACCTCCGAACTGCAAGGTTGGTAGCGGCCCCTAGCAAGGCATGCCGAACACCAAGCAGACTATGAAGCTGGTTAGGCGAACATGTACATCATACTTCCATTCCTTTTGCCACATGATATATGTTGTCGGGCTCAAGGCGAGTGTGTCATCCTTGTACTAGCCCGACCTCTTTCTCGTTCTAGTGATGCCAACCACAAACCAGATTATCTCATAATCCTTGTCGCATGGCCATGCTTATCCTGATTGGATCACACGTGGGGCCCAGAGTATATCCTCCTGATCGGAGGGGCAAATCCCATCTTGCTTGACCATGACTCTCACAGCATGGGTCTGGACAAGTCCGAAACCTACCTTTGTAACTACCCAGTCATGGAGTAGCGTTTGGTTGGCCCAAAGCAAGTTTGTCACCATCCCGAGTACATGTGCCAGCTCAAGTCATAGAACATATGTTGTACTAGAGACTCATAGATGACATATCGTTGCGTCTCATAGTTGGGTTTGTCCGACTCGGACCTTATCTCAACTTGGATCCTACTACGTCGAATCCGACCAGATCCATCCGAGTCCATATTATACGGTTAGCATCCAATGCTCCATGGCTAGTGAGACCAAGCCATCGACCGTGTCATATGCTAGTCTAGTCGGCTGCGCGTCCACACAACCCTTTCGACTAAGGACCTTTTGGAACTCATCCAGCTCACTGCTCCTCCATTCATGACATACACGAATTCGGACTGTGATCGACAATCATCTCTGTCGTTTTGGAAACTAGCATCGGCGGAACCACTTACGACGAGCTTTTCTGCACCTCCATAAACTAGGAACATCTCTTTAGTCCTTTTCAGGTATTTCAAAATAGTCTTTACCGCTGCCCAGTGACGCTCACTTGGGTTGGCCTGGTATCTACTTGTTAGGCTTATTGCAAAAGCAACATCAGGCCGTGTACATATCATGGCATTCATGATGGATCCAATTGCTGAGGAATACGGAATCCGACTCACCCTGCTTCGCTCATCAGATGTGGAAGGACTCTGAGTCTCGCTTAGCCTTATACCATGTGAGACAGGCAAGAATCCCTTCTTGGCCTCACTCATGTTGAACCGCTTCAACACTTTATGTACGTACGTGCTTTGGCTCAAGCCGAGCAGCCTCAACGATCTATCTCTATAGATCTTGATACCTAAAATATACACTGCATCACCAAGGTCCTTCATCGAAAACTTGCCATTCAATGATTCCTAGACCGAGTTCAGCATCGAAACATCATTTTCGATCAGTAGTATGTCATCCACATACAAGATCAAAACACAATCGAGCTCCTACTTAACTGCTTGTATAAACAAGCGTCCTCATCGCTTTTGATGAAACCGAGACCAGTGACGACCTCATCAAAACGCATGTTCCAACTCCGAGATGCTTGCCTCAACCCATAAATGAATCTCTTGAGCTTGCATACTTTACTAGTGCTAGTCGGATCGAAAAACCCTTCGGGCTGTATCATATACACATCCTCGGTTAAATTTCCATGAAGGAAAGCCGTTTTGACATCCATCTGCCATATCTCGTAATCGAAATATGCAGCTATAGCTAGTACGATCCTTACCGACTTCAGCTTCGCTACCGGCGAGTAAGTCTCGTCATAGTCAATTCCTTGAACTTGTCCATATCCTTTAGCGACAAGCCAAGCTTTGTGGATCTGAACATTTCCATCCACATCGGTTTTCTTCTTAAAGACCCATTTTGCAGCCAATGGCCTGTACGCCAGGCGGCGGATCAACCAAGTCCCAAACTTGATTTTCATCCATGGACTTTAACTCGGATCTCGTGGCCTCTAGCCATGCCTCGGAATCCGGGCTCACCATCGCTTCCGCATACGTGGCCGGCTCGTCGCTTTCTAGCAACAGTACATCACGCACTCTGTGCAATCTTTCCGACATACATGTTTCTGGTGCCGCTTCCACTACGAGTTCCCTGACTGACTCCGGTATGATCTCATCACCCGCCAAGCCGTCCCTGAGTGGTACTCGAATTTCTTTGAGTCGGACTGTCCTCCCAATGGCCTCCCCACTGAGAAACTCTTTCTCAAGGAAAACCTCGTTCCGAGCAACAAACACTTTGTTCTTTTCCCGGTTGTAGAAGCTATATCCCAAGGTTTCCCTCGGATATCCCACGAATATGCATTTGTCCGACTTGGGTGTAAGCTTGTCTGACATAAGTCGCTTGACAAATGCTTCACAACCCCAAATCTTTAGGAAAGGCAAACTGGGAGTCTTCCCGGTCCACATCTCATGTGGTGTCTTATCTACGAATTTTGATGGTACCCTGTTAAGTGTGAAAGTTGTAGTTTCTAGAGCGTATCCCCAGAATGACAAGGGTAAATCCATTTGCTTATCATTGACCGGACATGTCCAACAAGGTCCTATTCCTCCATTCCGACACGCCGTTTCTCTTTGGCGTACCCGGAGGTGTGAGCTGAGGTACTATACCTCGGCTTTTCAGATGATCATCAAACTCCTGGCTCATGTACTCACCCCCACGATCAGATCATAGAAGCTTTATAGTCTTGCCACTACTAGCAAAAGGGCTATAGATAGGATTGATACTAATGGCGCACCATGGAAGCAGTGCGCCACTACTATATACTAATGGCGCACCGGTTGGTGATGCGCCATTAGTGTGGAAGACACTAATGGCGCACCGGTTGGTGATGCGCCATTAGTGTGGAAGACACTAATGGCGCACCAGAAACAGAGTGCGCCACTAGTATTAATTTTTTTTTCTATTTTTCCATACAAACTAATGGCACATCAGGTCGAAGTGCGCCATTACTAGTTCTAACTAGTAATGGCGCACCAGGCAGACAGTGCGCCATTACTGCAATTTTTTTTATTCTTTTTTTTGCAAAACTACTAATGGCGCACCGTTTCACAGTGCGCCATTACTAGTTTAAACTAGTAATGGCGCACTATTACCCGGTGCGCCATTAGTGTATATATATATATATATTTACTTTTTTGCAAAACTACTAACGGCGCACCACCTGCAGGTGTGCCATTAGTAACCAGGGTTACTACTAATGGCGCATTTGCTGGTGGTGCGCCATTAGTAACCTGGGACCCCAACAAGATATTTTGGACAGCCCCACACCTACCCACTCACTTTCCCCACTTCATTCCCTCCACCTCCTTCTCCAAGTTTTCGGCTGCCTCCTCCTCCTCACCTCATTTCCACCATAGATTCATCAAAATTAAGTGGTGAAATTACCTTTTTTTGATAGGTAAGTAAGGGGAAAGCTATCTTCATGATGTAGATCTACTTTTTTTCTCCCTAGCTCGCTCCAACAACGTGCACATGCACTTTTTGTGGCCTAGCTAGATCTATGTATGTTTGTGGTGTTGCATGTGTTTGTGGTGTTGCATATATGTTTGTGTTTGAAGGTACCGGTATTTGAAATGCGATAGTTGCCAATATTTTGCCGGAATGTTTTGATTCATTTCCGTTTCGGCGAGAATTTTGGCACTATGCATTCTTTTTGATCCTATTTTAGGGAAGGTCATGCCAAATTTTTTCTTGGTTCTAAAATATCATTTTGCTCTACCCCGCAGGCGACCATGGTCCGCACGATGGCTGAAGGCATCGTGAATAGGTTTTTGAGCTCCGCGAAGGCCGAGATGCTTCGAAAGAACGAGACGGAGATAAGATGTCCATGTCGAAGATGCAAGCTGAAGAGCCTTATTGCGGACCCGGATTCCGGGCAGGTGCGGGACCACCTGCTCTTGCGTGGTTTCATGGATGGCTATCGATGGCAAGGTGATGAAGATGACTATGAAGTCGTCCATGGGGGCCGGGCAAGAAATGAGGAAGGGCAACAAGACAAGTACCACCGCGGCGAGGGCGGGCGAGAAGACGAAGAATCTCCAGGACATGATCACGACGGTGATGCTGTACACAGTCATCATGTAGAAGATGTCGTACATGATAATGAGGAAGATCAAGACGAAGGGCATGATCATGAAGATGAAGATGCCGGAGCAGACGACGATGGAGGCTGGGTGCAGGACCCTCATATTCAAGAGCTGCTTCTCAAGCAGACGGATAACGCAAGAGCTGCCGCCCGAGAGAAAGCCAAGCTGGATCAACTGGAGATAGACACGGTTACTCCATTGTATGAAGGATGCAGGCCCGAGGATACCCGCCTGAAAGTAACGCTCATGGCTCTGGAGATGAAGGTAAAACACAAAATGACCGACGCATGCTTCGACGAGAACATGTCATTCTGGCACGAACATCTTCCCAAGGGGAACAAGTGCCCGACCAATTTCGAGGAGGCGAAGAAAATCGTGTGTCCTCTGGATTTACCGCACGTGAAATACCATGTGTGCATGAACAATTGTATCATTTATCGGGACGAGCACGCGGAGTCTACCATATGTCCGGTGTGCGGCGTCACTCGATACAAGAAGAGGAAGAAAGCTCCTCGAAAATCGGTGTGGTACTTTCCAATCACTCCTTGTCTGCAGCGGTATTTCGTGGACCCTAAGGTAGCAAAGCTCCTGCGTTGGCACGCGGATAGGGAGGAGAAGAAGCGGGAAGATGACGGAAATGATCCGGAGATAAATAAAAAAGACAAGATGCTGAGTCACCCTAAGGATGCGAGCCAGTGGCAAGCGTTGAACTTCGAATACCCAGAATTTGGGAACGATCCAAGGAACATCGTGCTGGGCGCGAGCACCGATGGAGTCAATCCGTTTGGCAGCCAGAGAAGCACACATAGCACCTGGCCTGTGTTTGTGCGGATGTACAACCTTCCCCCTAGTTGTGCATGAAGAGGAAGTACATTCACATGAGTATGCTAATTGAAGGCCCGAAACAACCAGGGAACGACATCAATCTGTATCTGGGGCTGCTGAAGGAGGAGCTAGACACGCTGTGGAAAACGCCAGCCAATACGTGGGACGCCGCAGAGAAAGAATATTTCCCTATGAGAGCCACACTGCTCACGACGGTGCACGACTATCTCGGTTACGGATATCTCGCGGGGCAGGTAGTCCACGGATTTTCTGGATGCGTAAGGTGCATGGATGACACAACATATCGCCAGCTAGATAGAGATCCCGGATCTTCAAAAACCGTGTTCATGGGACATCGGAGGTGGCTTCGCGATGATGACCCGTGGAGGAAACGCAAGGATCTGTTCGATGGTGAAACCGAACCCCGAAAACGCCCGTGTACGAGGAGCGGCGAGGAAATAGACGAGCTGTTGAAAAATTGGAAAGACTGCCCACTGCCGGGAAAGAAGCAAAAGGCGCCAGAGCCGGGAAAGAAGCGAAAGGCGCCAGAGCCGCTGTTGAAGGTATGGAAAACGAGGTCTGTTTTCTGGGACTTGCCGTACTGGAAGATCCACCGTGTGCCTTACAGCCTTGATGTCATGCATATCACGAAGAACGTGTGCGAGAGTCTGCTTGGTACCCTGCTCAACATGCCAGAGAGGACCAAAGATGGGCCGAAAGCAAGGGCAGACTTGAAATCAATGGGCATCAGGCAGGAGCTTCATGCTAATGATGATGATGATGATGATGATGAGGCGAAGCAGGACACAGAAAGTCGTCGCAAAGGCAAAAAGGCCAAGAAGACCGGAAATGACTACCCTCCCGCGTGCTTCACTCTAAGTCAGGAGGAGATCGAGCAGTTTTTCACCTGCCTCCTAGGAGTAAAACTTCCTTACGGTTACGCGGGGAAGATAAGCAGATACCTAGACCCAACGAAGCAGAAGTTCAGCGGGATGAAGTCTCACGACTGTCACATGCTGATGACGCAGATACTTCCAGTTGCAATCCGTGGGATCATGGACGTAGATACATATTTAAACACAAATAAATATAAAAAACAGCATTTAAAATGCATAAAAAAATATTGGGGAGCCTGGGAATCGAACCCAGGACCTCCTGGTGTATGTGCTGCGTGCTGACCAGTCGGGCTAATGGGTGGGTTCTGTTGTAGATAGGGTTAGGTTGTAGATATGGCTAGTGGGCTAGATTAAAACAAAATTCTAATGGCGCACCGAGGGGTGGTGCGCCATTAGAATAGTCGTACTTATGGCGCACGAGGGGGTGGTGCGCCATTAGAAAGCTTCCCCCCATACTAAATCCCCAATCTCTCTAATCTCTCCCCTGCCTCATCGATCTCACCCGCTGCCCCCCGTGTTCGCCGTCCCCCTCGCCGCCCCCCTCGCCTCCTTCGCCGTCCCCGAGAAACGTGGCCAGTCCAGACCAGGGAGGAGTGCCCCGATGGGCTGGGAAGCTACTGCTGCCAAGTGACTCTCGGGCCGGGAGGACCGCCGCCGCAGATCGAGGAGGACCGCCACCGTAGATCGAGGACCGCCGCACCGACCAACCTCCTTGCTCATGCCACCCGAACCCGCCCGCCTCTCCCCGACGCCGGCGCACTGGCCAGCAGGTGAGTGAGGTGACCCTACCCCAATCCCATCTCCTCCTACCGGCAATCCCCATATCCTCAGCACCAGCCGGCGGCATGGTTCTTAGTGGAGCACCACCGATGGTTCTTTATAAAGATAGTGGAACTGCATGACCCATATTTGATTCTCATATTTGATTCCCTGAGATTGAACTGTACTAAGAATTTTTCCCATTGAAATTCAGTACTGTGAAATTTGAAGAAATTTTCAGTGACAAGTATCTTGTTGTCTCTTAATAAGAAATCTGAAGAGAATTGTATTGTGAAAGCATGGAACTGCATTTTCTTTGTTTAGCTGTGTTGGATGGATGCCTAGGGCCTCTTTTGCTTCATACAACAATATTCCAGTGAATTTGGATTCATGCAACAATATGAAACATGTAAGAAGTCCATAATGATAGATGTAACATGTAAGAAGTCCATAATTGATTAATGGATCTGTTAGTTTGATAGTTTTTTTAGTGTTGCACCTTTTCCTTCTACAACTTGCAGATGTGCACACAGTTTTTTGTGTTCAGTTTAGGAGTTGGTCCTTGGGAAGCATAAATAAAACATGATTGGCAAGTGCAGTCTTGTTACTCCTCGGTATCTACAAATGAGTAGATGAATATTTGTTACTCCAAGAATGTGAACACTTGGAACATATTAATTTGCATTGAACATACATTTTCAGTGTTCTTATATTATTTGCTTGATGTCAGATTATGCTATGAGGATATTAGTCTAAGCCCAGTCTTGGATGCATTGTTTTATCCTGCGGTGGTTAAACCGGTTCTGAAAATTATCTAGTTTGACCTGTACTTGTCCAGCTATCATAATCTATTCTTTGACCATGGCAGTAGCTGGCATTTTGTTATGATAATTTCAGTATATATCTTACTGTCCTTTGCTGATCTTGTTGTATTTTCAATTCACAGGCAACTCTCCGACGAAGTCTCCTCCAGGTAATATATGTCTCATGCTTTCTAAAGAGTACTAGTATACTGACTAAACTATCCACTTGCTATGCTTAGCTGCTCTGTTGTCTGAATCGTGACACTTTGCCAGCTGAAACTTGCCTATCACACTGTCGCTGCATTGCTCAACTAAAAACACAAATATTTGTAGTTTTTGCCTGTCATAATGCAACTAAGCATACTAGTCTCAACTAAGCATACTAGTTTTTTGTAGTGAGACAGTAAGATAGTGAGACAGTAAGAAGGAAACTTCCCAGATTATGTAGAAAGAAAATACTTGGTTTGACAGCAAGTACCATGACATGAATCAAAAAACATATACAGTGGGAAAAATAAAATGGCAGAAACCTGGGAGGTTCTGGTTTGCTGTATCTCCACCAGTTTGGGTTGGTGAATGTGGATGATTTTTTTATCCTGTGAACTCATTGTACTGCTACAAGAATTTGGTATCATCATGGTGTAATTTTGTTAACATTCTGGTTTTGTTAGATAGTGGCTACACTAATCTAGAGTGATACAATTTTCCTTCCCATTTGGTATCATCATGTTCAGTGTATACAGTTATAACATCATGTGGGTTTTTTAAGTCTGTTTACAGCTCATGTGGGTTTTAACATCATGTGGGTTGGTGAATGTGGATGATTTTTTTATCCTGTGAACTTGAATGTTGCAATGCTATTTTCTTCAGAGGCTACTATCAAAAACTTGAGCTACTGTGTTGCAAAGATGATGATCATCTTGCTAGTTTGCTGGGTTTTGTCTCTGACCATTGTGTCGTGATGAATTTGCAGGTACCCCGAGTTGCCCTTGAGTTTGCTGGAATGTCGATTAACTTCCGTTCCGGCAAATTCGGGTACTCCATATGTCCTATTTTCAGCAAAGGTCATGCTAAAATTTTCCATGAATTTTAGCATGACTTTGCTAAAAATAGGACATATGGGGTACTTGCAACTAATGCATGGGCCGGGGTATCTTAGTACTTAGTTAAGTAGGATCAACTGCCCTGCCATTCTTGCTGCATTAAACCATAGGTGGCAATAGAGCCAAGTTATTAGGCCCAACTTAGAATTCTCCTTAGCATCGATAAACCCTAGATGATAAACCCAACATAGGTGGCAATAGAGCCAAGTGATTAGGCCCAACCTAGGGTGCCTCAGCATCGATAAACCCTAAATGATAAAAACTTAACTTGGCTGCCCCGGATGCCTCGGTGTCGATGAGAACCTAAATGATGTACGCTTAGGCTTTTAGGGTGCCTCGACGTCGACAAACCCTAAATGATGAAAGCTTAGGCTTTTAGGGTGCCTCGGTGTCGACAAACCCTAAATGATGAGACCATGATCTTGTTCCTTGACAATAACCAACTTTTTGACCAAACTTTTTTCCTATTTAGAGCAAAACATGGCCCACAACGATGAGGCCGGTGGTTCGGGCGGCAAGAAATTCTGGGAGCTGTCCCAGGAGATGGAGGAACAACCTCACCGCTATGAGGACGCCGTGGAAGACACCGATCCTGATTACACAACCCCTAGTGGCATCGGGGATGACACCACTGATGGTGCCGCCGAGGATGCCACCACTGATGATGGCGGCGCACACACAGATGGCAGCCAACCGAAGAAGCAAAGAAGGACCGGCGCCCGAATGTGCTCCGCACCCTCAAGGAGGAATTCACTCAAGTGTACTCTGACGGGAATCCAACGGAGCCCAAACATATAGTCAAGGGGTACTCGGTTCAGCTCGGGTGCATTCTCCGGAGCACCGTCTCGATCAACACCGAGAACCTTAGGCATAAGGACCGAGGGAATTTGCGCAACCTCCTCTTCACGAAGCTGCACGAACGATACAAGTTCCCCGCCGAATTTGAAAACACACGCCTCTCAGGGAATAAAGTGAACAGTGCCGCCCTCACGAAGATGAGCACGGCCCTGTCTACTTGGAGAAGCGCGGTGAAGAGAATGATTGATAAAGGTGATAGTTATGAGAAGATCAAGGCGAAATATCCTTTGATGAGCGAAGATGAGTACAAGGAGTTCAAGATCAAGTGCGAGAGCAGTGCAACCTCCGAATCAAGTCAGTGGGGGAAAGAAATGCGGGAGTTGAACTTAGGGGAACACAAACTCGTTCCCGGCGGTTACAGAGTGGCGGAGCCTATATGGGATAAGGAGGACGCGGAGCATGCCGAGCAAGGCCTACCGCCCCGCTTCGAGAAATACAGTGGTGACAAGCAGACCAGGAACTATGTCAGGGCCCGGTACAAGGAGGACCCGATAACAAAGGAGCTTATCACAGATCCGAAGACCAAGGCACTTGAGCTTCTTCTGGTAAGGAATACACCCCCGCGTAATTAGCTCCATATGGTTGCACTCTAATTAATCCCCAATATTTCTAAATGGTTCATGTTCCTTTCGCAGGACACTGAAAGCAGTAGCGCGGGGTCGTCTAGGAGCTCCCCTTTCGACACCCCTTTAAATAGGGCGTTGAACGTAATGAAAAACAAGGATAAGCTCACTAAGCCGACGTCAGCTGGTCGTGTGGCCGGCAAAGGCTTGTCCACAAAATGGGGGTCATACTATACTGCTGGTGTGCGGAAGGAGAAAAAGACCAGCTCGGAAAGCCAGAAGCGCGAGGTTGAAGAACTCAAGGCACAAGTGGCGCGGATTCCGGAGCTTGTCCAAGAGCAAGTGCAACAACAACTTGGAACGACGCTCAATGCCATGGTGCCTATGTTGATTCATGGGCTGACGACGTGGATTGCGGGCGGCCAACAGGGGCCTCCCCCGGTTCCAGCTTCACGGCCAGCAACTCGCACAATGCGTAGGCGGCCCCATTGGTGTCTCCGGCGGCGGCGCCATTGGTGTCTCCGGCGGAGGCGGTATTCGTGTCTCCGGCGCCGGCACGGGCATTGGAGCTTAATGCACCCGGGTGTACGCCGGCCAGCACCTCGCCAACAAGCGCCCCCTCTGTCAGTTGCACGCCCGCCGTTGGCGGTACCTCGACATTAGCCGAGCTCGACGGCATCACGGTAACTAAGCCTCTCGGGCGATGACTTCATCTCCTTGCCTTTGACTAGGCATCCCTGACGCCCTGTACATGTTTTCGCAGGGCACCGCCGACGTTCCTTGCACTCTTCTGCACTTCGTGGGCGCCGAGTTGGTCGATGTCGCCAAGGGCAGAATCGTTCAACCGGGCAACCCCATGTTCCACGGTAATCCGATGCCACCCACAATGTATAGTGTTGAAGTGGTTCGGGTGCTGCTAGGCTGCGACGAGCTGTTACCTCCGATTCGAGCCGCTGGGGCCGACGAAGAAGATGAGATGACCCTCAGCGCCTACGTAAACTGGCCCCTGCTTTGGCTGAAGAGCCAGATTCGTTTGGGGGCGGGGGACACCACCCCACAGACAAGACCGCCAGTCGTGCCGGCACCAAGCCATGGCAAGAACGCCGCAACGCTACCAGACCTGCCGGACATCCCTATGGCACAGGATCCGGACAGCCCTATGGCACAGGATCCGGACGGCGACGACAACGACGACGGTACATTTACCAACGTTGATAAGTACTTTGCCGAACATGGGTACGCTGACGAGTTCTGCGGGCCTCTTTCTCAAGAAGCCAACCAAGACCACCGCAATCTAGCTGATACGGCGGAGAAATCCAATTGCAACAGGCGTCGTCTGGCGTTCAGTTCTCAGGACATGCCTCCAGCTCACGCCTTCACCGAGCCTCAGATAGCTGAGGTGCGAAATATTATCAGCCCCAACACGCTCAAGAAGGCGGTCTGTGAGCAGAACTCGGTCCCATTACATAAGATCAAGAAGAAGGGACGGAAACGAAAGACTAACAAGGGCGCCGGTGCGAGCAAGCCGGCACCGAGTTCGATCCGTGCTCAGGACGGGCCACCTTCACCTAAGGATATCTCGAGGAGGGTGCATGTGGCGCGTAGGGCGATGCTACCGCCAAATATGCTGAATGCTGCAACCGGTGCTATGCGGAGTCTGCACGACAGTGTTCTTTCTTTGGAGAAGCGGCGTCTCAGAGAGAAGGATGTGGCATACCCGGTTTTCATGGCCAAGGTGCCAGAGGGCAAGGGCTTTGTGGATGGCGACATCGGGGGTACGATCATCCTGCGGTTTGATGACATCTTTGCTATGTTTAACCTTCATCCCCTGCACTACACCTTCGTTCGGCTATTTTCGCTGAGTATGGAGATGCGGATCATTAGAGACAAGACCCCGGACATCGTGATAGTCGACCCCTTCTACATGCGTGCCTAGCACTTGAGCAGCGCTGGGGATCGCCAAGTTGCGAGTTCACACCTCGAAGGCGTCATTCTGGCAAACCCAGATAAGGATAACTTCCTTGTGGCTTACTTTCCCGAGTAAGTCATCCCTTAACCGCCCCGTAACATATGATTTCTTAGATTTCGATCGTTCTTTTTTTTCTAACATTCCGTGTTCTGTGCAGTGACACACATTGCACACTCATCCTCTTAAGCCCAAAATATTCCATGGCCACGTATTTCGACCCGAACCGTAACTCCAACATAGACTACACAAATGTCAAGAAAGTTCTTGATGATGTTCTCCCTGGCTACACCAAATCTGGAGGCACCTTCACCAGGGGAGTTCGTAAGTACGGCAAGCACATGTTCTCACACAATATGAAGTTCTGTTGCGTCAAGCAGCCGCCTGGCGGTCAGAAGGATGCCTACTACGCCCTCCATCACATGCGGGCGATCGTAAGGGACCATCATCAACTTCTACTACCAGATAATCTCAAAGATTGGGCCGCGAGCTTGTCGGCAGTCCAGGACGTGGACCTCAGACAAGAATTCTTTCGCATCCAGTCGGAGTTTGCGGACATCATCCATCAAGATGTCCTTCATACCTCGGGGCAGTTCTTCCTCAGATATCAACCGTCCAACAGTGAGACAGATGAAACGCTACAAATGTAGGGTGACAACGACCGTGATTTCATGACCATCACGACAGACGGCGGCTTCATCCACACTCTTGTCCGATGAGTCGAGTCGAAAGTAGTGATGTGTAGTTCTGAAACGTTGATTGGCTCATGTTGTAATTATATGTTAATGAATTCGTATGTCTCTTTGGTTTGGACAGTCGTTCAACTTAGATGTAATCAATGCTATTTATTAGTAGGACCATGAATCGTGCTATTAATGTCTTGCTTTTCTCTTCCGATCCTTTTGTTGCATACTTACATATTGCTTATGTATTGTCTGTTGTTTGGCTTGTGCATAGAGATGTTGTCGTATGTCGTGTACAAGGGTAAGGTTCCCGGAGTCTACGACGACTGGGAGGAGTGTCAGAGACAGGTTCACCATTTCAGCGGTAACAGTTACAAAGGGTACACCACTAGGGCAGAGGCCGAATGTAGATACGCCCGCTATCTAGTGGGAGAGAGGAGGGAGCGTTGGAGGAACCGGATGAAGACCAGTTTGATCGCGATGATGCTCATCGTGATGACCACAGCTCTCTTCTATGTGATGGTAGTTTAGATGATCGATATCGACTTGTAATGTGAAGGCAAACTTGATACTCGCGGTCTTGAGACTTGTAATGTTTTATCTTTGTTCGGTCTTTTGAATTCGGAGACTAATATGATGAATTGTATTCGGAGACTAATCTTCTATTGTATTCGATGAATCTGATGTTGCTGTGTGCTGCTGTCTATATTCTGTCCAATAATATATTTTGTAACCTGTGCAAAAATCAGAAAAGCAAAAAAAATAAAACCTAATATTCATACTAATGGCGCACCACACAAGACACTAATGGCGCACTGTGATCATCACACTAATGGCGCATTAACTGCTGGTGCGCCATTAGAATGCCAAAGCACATGGGTACATATGGCCCCCTGGGAGGCACTCTAATGGCGCACTGCAGGCTATACTAATGGCGCACTACGTGGTGTGCCATTAGAACACCAGATACTAATGGCGCACCAGTGGTGCGCCATTAGAATTTAATTCTAATGGCGTGATGCCAGTGGCGCACCGGTAGCGCGCCATTAGAAGGCAAATTCGGTGCGCCACTAGCATGCCTTTTCCTAGTAGTGTGCCGAGCTGATTCTCAACCTCGTTTTGAAACTCTTTGAACTTTTCAACAGTTTCCGACTTGTGCCTCATCAAATAGATATATCCATATCTGCTCAAGTCGTCGGTAAAAGTCACAAAGTACTGATAGCCACCTCTGGCAGTTGTGCTCATTGGTCCACACACATCACTGTGTATCAGTTCCAACAGCTCGGACGCCCACTCGCAAGTCTTTGCAAAAGGAGACTTAGTCATCTTGCTGAGCAAGCATGATTCCCATGTCTCGAATGACCTGAAGTCGGACGAAGTTAGGAGCCCATCATCATGGAGCTTCTTCATGCGTTTCAGACTAATGTGTCCAAGCCGGCAATGTCAGAAGTATGTTGGATTTATCTCATTAGGCTTATGCCTCTTGACATTCACGTTATAGACCGGTTCCTGTTCTAGATTCAATATAAATAGCCCAGCAACAATGGGTGCATAGCCGTGGAACATACCATTCAAATACAGCGAACAACCATTGTCCTTTCAATTGAATTCATAACCCTGACTCATCAAGCATAAGGCAGAAATAATGTTCCGACTAAGTGCAGGAATGTAATAACAATTATTCAATTTGAAAATTAATCCAGAAGGAAGCTGGAGCTGCATCGTGCGGACTTCCAACGCAGCAACTCTTGCTTTGTTGCCGAGCCTGGTGTCAATCTCCCCTTGTGCCACACGCCTAGTTCTTACCGGTATGAACAACCGATCTGGTGTCAATCTCCCCTTGTGCCACACGACTTCCAACGCAGCAACTCTTGCTTTGTTGCCGAGCTGGTGTCAATCGAGTTGCAAATATGAACAACCGATCCGGTATCAAATACCCAAGAGCTACTAGGTATGTCAGCAAGGTAAATGTCTATAACATATGCAACAAGTGTACCTTTGCCCAAAGAAGCATTTCTGGCCTTCTTGCCATGCTCTGCAAGCCACTTGCTACAGTTCCTCTTCTAGTGACCGGTCTCCTTGCAATAATAGCAAATGGCCTTCGAGTCCGGTCCAGACTTCGGCGCAGCGCCAGAGGTTACTATCGCCGTGCCCTTTGCCTTAGCTTTTTTCTTGGACGAACTCTTCTTGAACTTAGCCGATTTCTGCACCATCAACACTTGATGTGTGCCTTTCTTAATATCCCGCTCTGCCACTTTGAGCATCCCATGCAATTCAGTGAGCTTCTTATCCATGCCATGCATATGATAGTTTGAGATGAACGTCTCATAGCTGGGTGGAAGAGAACCTAGAACTGCGTCAATAGCCAGCTCATCCAAGAGCAGGAAGCCCAAACGATCCAAAGCTTGCATGCCTGCAGGTCGACTCTAGAGGATCCCCGGGTACCGAGCTCGAATTCGCCCTATAGTGAGTCGTATTACAATTCACTGGCCGTCGTTTTACAACGTCGTGACTGGGAAAACCCTCTTAAGACTCTCCATCATATCGTATGCCTCAACATTTTCGAAAT